>NW_026849563.1:0-57100 GCF_030869305.1 Colletotrichum tamarilloi | reverse complement strand
CCACTATTTATGGGTTACTACACTAGTCTAGACCCTATCCTGGGTAGTGGGGTGACCGTAAAATACGATTTCTGCTTTGACACATGAAAAAAGTGTTTTGGCGGAGTGCCTCTTGCAGTCTGCCGTACAACCGCCCATAAGGTAGAAGACGGCGGTCTTTAGTGTATGGGTCGAAAATAGCATCTGCTTAGAGAGGGTGGGGTAAATTAGAAGAGAAGATGGATGGCGCTGCTACTCAACTGTTTGTTGTTGATCTTGAGGCTCACTCGAGCTACAATTCCACAATTCGTTTTGCATCTCCAATTTCCTTAGCAGCCATAAATTCGGGCCTGTCTCTCAATCCAACCTTTATCGCCCGCAAAGTCTCATGAGGGAGGTGCCCTCTCACCGCACCTCACCTCCCCGAAAAACATATCGGCCCGTCAGAGCCACCTCGCTTCGTCCGTGCTTGCATTGTGCATTCTCGCTGATACTGATGCGACCAATAACCCATAGCACACAGCAAAGTGGGTGTAACCTAGTTTCAAAAAGCCCTTCACTTCCCAAAATCACACTCAGATTCACCTGTCCTACTACGGCATTTCGGCTGGTTGCAAAGATACTACTCAGTTGTCTAATTGTTACCTTCTCACAATAGTGGCCACTGTCACGGAGCACAGCATTTCCGCCAACGGAATATATCTCATTTGATACTCCGTACAGTCTGAATCTTTACGCCACTCATTGCGTATCTGACATTGATCCGTCATTGCAATAATCCTTTTCACTGGAAAGCTTTGACCATGGCCGAAGAAGAGTCACAGTCGCCGAAGGAGCAGCGTCTCACTGACGAAGAATTCAAGGCATTACCTGCCATTGACTTTGTGACGTTAGGGATGTTCATCATAGGTGAGTCAGAAACCCCTCTCCACTGATGTCCCGTCTCTACGAATTCAACATCAGCCCGCTGTGCACCCTCACTGCATGATTCCCAGCTGACAGTTACTAGACGAGATACACTTCTTGCCACCTACGCCGTCCGTCTATGATATTCTCGGCGGTGCCGGCTCATACGGTGCCCTCGGAGCCCGTCTCTTCTCGCCAGCCCCGGATGCCTCATCGGTCGGTTGGATCGTCGACAAGGGTTCCGACTTTCCGCAATCCTTGACTGAACTCATCAACAGCTGGGAGACATCAGTCGTGTTCCGCGAGGACCCAGAGCGGCTAACCACTCGCGGATGGAACGGATACGAGAACGCAGAGAAGCGCGCCTTCAAGTACACCACCCCTAAGAAGCGTCTCACTGCAGAGGACCTGACGCCTCATCTGTTACTTTCCAAGACCTTTCACTTAATCTGCTCTCCGGCCAGGTGCAGAGACTTGGTAACCGAAATCACCTCAGCCCGCAAACGCGTGTGCCCGCCCGATTCGTACATAAAACCAATATTTATCTGGGAACCCGTACCTGACCTGTGCACACCGGATGAACTTCTCAACTGTACAAATTGCCTTCCCCTAATTGACATCCTCAGTCCAAATCACTCGGAGCTGGCGGGTTTCATGGGTGACGACGGCTTGGACCCAAAAACAGGAGAGATTTCGAAAGCGGCGGTAGAGAGATCCTGCGAGCAACTTCTCGCAAGCATGCCTTTATCGTCTTTCACGCTCGTTGTCCGCGCCGGGGAAAAGGGCTGCTACGTTGCTCGCAACGGCGGCCGCAAACGCCATCCCGCTACTGGCGACGGGGCAGGCTCAAAGCGTCGCAAGAAGGATTATACGAGGGGCGGCCTTCAGCCGGACACCGACATGGAAGCACTCTTCGCCGGTCTACTCCAAGATGACGAAGGTGCTGTTATTCGCGAGGAGATCGAGGTAGATTCTGGTACCGAACAGTGGATCCCGGCCGTTCATCAAGACAGCGCGAGAGTGGTAGATCCAACAGGTGGCGGCAATACCTTTCTGGGCGGGCTCGCTGTTGCTCTTGCAAGGGGTAAGTGCGTCGAGGAAGCTGCAGTATGGGGCAGTGTAGCTGCCAGCTTCGCTATTGAGCAAGTTGGCGTACCAACCTTAGCCAGAAATGAGGACGGCGAGGAGACATGGAACGGCGAGAGGGTAAAGGACCGGGTTGCGGAGTTCCGAGCCCGTCTCCAAACAACGCAGTAAAGTTCACGGAAAATGCTACATCTGTGGTGATAAACATAGAACCAGGTAGACGAATAATGACAAAAGATTTACGTCAAGTGCGACTCGTTAGATCTGAAACCTTACGGACCACTGCGCAAGAAGTACGACAGATGGATTTTCCATTCGTTACATGGCAAGGTCTCTTAGGGACGACGCCTTCCCGTCATAACACCAACGCCAGATGTCATATCACAAACAATCCCACATCATGCCACCGGACCTTAAATCTTGTAGACAAGCTCTCCATCGGTGTACCTATTTCTCGGTTAGTCATGTAAGAACAGAAGACGAGAAATCAGGTGGGGGAACTTACATAATCTGGTTGGCTTCATCCATTTTCTTAAGAGCTTTGACGGCCTCCTCCTTGCTGAAGGCACTACCGCTACGTGACTGCAACTTAGTGTTCACGGCTTCAAGAACAGCATTGACATTGGCAGAGTCGTCGTCGAACAGGGCTGAGTTGAGTAGCTGGCCAAGGGCGCTTCTGAAGACAGTCAGCCGCTGGGGACTGATGGGCTCGTCAACAATGGCGAGGCCAGCTGCTCCCGATGCCAGCTCGTCGTCATCCTCGCCAGTGTCTTGCGATTGAGAAGGCAGCTGAGAAGCAGGCATGGATGAAGCAAACGATGTTTGCGTTTGGGGTGCCGCACTTGAAGGGGCCGTGCCATCACCGCGGCGACGGGATCTCCGTGGCGTCGCCTCGTAGATATCCTCTCCTGCGTCTTCCACTACATCAGGCTCAGCAGGGGTATCCGCGTCGCTTTCAGGGGCATCTTCGTTGGCGCTGCTGGCACCAGCAGCGGCTCGCCGAGGCCGGGCCACGCCTCGTGTCGATCGCGAGGATCTCGGGACGGGTGTCCGTGTTGTCGTCTTCTTGAAGTTTCCATCATCGCCATCATCATCGGATGAGCTTTCCTCGCTTGATGACGCAAACTCGGTAGTCTGGGTTTTCCTACGTTTCTTTCTCGACTCGTCCTCGACCACCTCCTTGAACAGAGCAAAACGGAGAATTGCTTCGGCCGCAAGGGCATCGCGCTCGTCTACTCGATTAGATAGTCGGGACTTGGCGTGGGCGGTTGCCAAACGAATCAGAGTTTCCAAAGTACGGACGGTCAGAGGACTGGTTCTGCGCTGGTTACCCTCCATTTCATCGTTTCTGAGGCCAACATAAATGTCAGAAATGCGATCCGATGCGGCCTGAGTCAAGACAGGCCGAATTCTGGTCTTGGCATATTGGATGTATTTCTTCATGAAAGGAATGCTGAGCACCTCAGGCTTTTTGTTCGCGCCGCGTCCAGTGGTAAGAGTGACACCAGCGTGTAGCATCGCATCGAACTTCTCGTACACATCGGTCGGGCGTTGGGTATCGGCTTGATTATTGATGGCAACGCCGAGGGCTTGGCCGGCGTTCTCACGCACCGGCGCACCCTCTTCTGTCCCGGGTTGACGGTAACGGTGCATGCGCAGAACGTGCTCCGATACCTGCCGGTCCCGGGTATCCTCGATATCATCGGTAACGACGAATAACAGATCGAAACGAGACAGGAGGGAGTCTGGTAGGGCGATGTTCTTGTGAGGGTCCTTATGGGTGTCGTATTGGCCAAAAATGGGGTTAGCAGCTGCAACAACGCTGCACCTGGCGTTGAGCGAAGTGTGGATTCCAGCCTTGGCAATCGTGACGGTTTGCTGTTCCATGACTTCGTGAATTGCAACACGGTCAATGTCGGACATTTTGTCGAACTCGTCAATGCATACCACGCCACGATCAGCCATGACCATAGCTCCGGCTTCTAGTCTCCGTTCACCCGTCTCCTTGTCCGAAGTCACTGCGGCTGTCAGACCGACACCCGATGAACCTCGACCGGTGGTAGCAATTGCTAGTGGCGCCGTGTTGAGCACGAATCGAAGGAGCTGGGACTTGGCTGTAGAGGGATCTCCCACCATAAGGATATTGATGTCACCTCTCAAATGGGTGCCATTCTCCAAGTTCTTCTCCATGCCACCGAGCAGCATCAGAAGAATTGCCTTCTTGATATATGCGTGGCCATAAATACTGGGCGCGAGTGACTGGGAAAGAAGGTCGAGAAGATTCTTCTTCTTTGCTACTTTGTTGATGTTTCGAATATCCGTGTCGGTTATGGTGGCAGTGGCGACACCACCGCCCGATTTCGATGACAGGAGAAGAATGTGGTTGGCGATGATGACAGTCTTGAACAAGGCGCTGTTATGATTTGTGTTTCTGTTTCCGAGAGTTCTGTAGATACCGACGAGTTGCACGCGGTCGCCAGGCTTGACCTTATCGACGAGGTCGTCGTCAAGAATCACATCCACGCCACGGGGCAGCTGACCGGCCGGGGCACGCTCGGGCATCTCCTGAATAGAAACGGTCTGGTGATCTCTATACGTGCTGAAGCCGTACTCGGTAGTAAGCGGGTTGCCTTCGTCGTCCTCCTGCGGGTAGGCGCTCGATGTGGTGACTCCGTTGGTCATGGTCTGGTCTTGGTACTCCCTGAAGTGAAAAACATCCTTATTCTCATTGTAATGCACACTCTTGACAACCTTGGGTCGGATCAGCGAGCATCTCGTCACGATGCCTTCGAGGGACACCATGCTGTTTAGGTGCTGAGAGGATAGCGTGCGAGGGTTGCAGGCATTCATGCCAAAGCTACCAGCCCATGCGCAGTAGTAGGAGATCTCGTTCAACTTTTCCGCATCGCCGGACTGGGGCAGTGTTTTGACGATTTGTTTCAGGGCATGATTGAAGGCAAGACTATAGTCGAATGGGTCTTGAAGAATTCCGGAGGCAAGCTCGGCATTATGGGCACGTAGTTGGTCGAGGTTGACGACCAGTCTTCTCTGCTGCTTTTGCAACATCAAGATGATGGCTGATCTGTAACTGCGTCCTTGAGAGTCATTTTCTGTGGTTACACCAGGTTAGTGTGCAACATTCAGAGGCGCAAAGACCCCTACGGTGATGCGAGAGCAGACGTACGGGGATCGAGGAACTCCTGGGCTGCGCGCACGCGGTCCAAGGCGGCTGCATCTTGCAGCATGAAGGAATCCATGGCGGTAATTGTCGTCAGAGTCGAGACTTGGTTGAACTGGGAGAACAGGGTATCAAAGGCGTAGGTTTGCAAAAGTAATTGACAACATGAGGTACAAGGGAGGGTGCAGAAGCGTCAATACTGGAGTGTCGAGGGGGGGAGGGGAAATGTAATCGGCCGCAGAGAGTGTGAGTGACAAGGAAAAAAAGGAGGGGACCAAATGCCATCCAAAAACGCGAGGCGACGCGCCCCAAGGTGGGACGCGTAAAGTGGTTTTGGTTTGGCAAGGCAACCGTGGCTTGCCCCTGGAGGCATGTGGCTGATGCCCATTCTCCAACAATTATTGGCTGATACCGTACGGTGTACCAGGTTCCCCAATTCATTATCAACCTTGAACCGTCACACACTTCAACGCAGACTGTCACCACCTGAAATCAGCCCCAACCCCGGCCAAGGATTGACCGATGAATCAATCATATTGTTGAAGATAAGCCGAGAATGATCCGTCGCGCGCTCAGCTTGCATTTGGACAGAGATAGGTAATCACAGCTTTTTCCTAACCCCGCGTTGCTCCAGAGTTCGAGAGTCTGGCCTTCTTCCCACGACGGTTGGCCCCAAAATGCAGCTCTCTATTGCGGCACCATCACGGCATGAGGAGTTGTTTCCCAGCCACGGCCAAACTACCCTGTTTCCGGCACGCCATCATCGTCCCGTGGTTACTCGACTCGCACCTATTGCGGGCAATCATCCTGGCAACTGAGCTGCCGCTACCACCATGACGATACCAGCTCACCCTTCGCATCTTACGCCTTGCACATTTCGGACCACTCCAGATGCCTAGAACATCTCGGCTTCTCACATACCCTATCCACGGGAGGCCGATAACACCCGTATCAATGCTGTGCCTTCCTTGCGCATGACACGTTACCTCGACGATGTCCTTCGCCGAGCAAAAGTATCTGTCCTTATTACAGGATTGGACTTGCCATTTTCAATGACGGCCGGCTGACGGGACACCCGCCGAATCGTAGAATAATCGCAGACTTGCCACCAAATAATCTCAGCCACGTACCCAGGACCCGACAGTCTGGGCCACCCTGGCAAGCCAGGCTCACAGAGGCTTCGTGCAGATACGAAGCAGAATCTCTGGTGCCCACTTATGTCAATATCGTTTAATACAACGTCTGCTGTCAAACGTTGGCCATCCGCTTGGTGGTCGTCAAGCTCGTGAACTGATTTCACTCTATTGACTGAGTGTACGAATAATGGAATCCCTTGAGACTCTAAGGTTCTCTAACCTCCGGTAAGCACGTGTCCATTTATAGCCGATCGGCAACAGTAGGCCAAGGGAGGTGTCTTGTACCTTGCAGTGCTGTTCATCGCCGAATACGGCACCAGGCGGATAGCGCGCGATGCTTTGCCAACATGGATTGCATCTTGCAAGCCCAGTCGGTCGCCTCTGTAAAGGATCTCTTCCTCCATTGCTGGGCTCAAGTTCGGGCTTTATCTCACTAGTGACGAGTCACATCCGCCAACCCTTGTCACTCCCAGCCGGCTCTGTATGCATACAGGGGTAGAGTGCGAAAATGAAAATCCAAGGGGGCCGGGCATCGTCGGGTGAGACGAGGGTGTAAAGATATCGCCGATGCGCTTACCTCGTACGTGAAGTTCACAATGCAACGACGCCTGTATAGTTGCCAGCTACCTGTACACACTTACGGCGGGAGGAAACTTCTCGCGACGAGAGCGTCTATGGCCCCGTACTAACTAGTCTTGGGAACGGGATAGTGACACCGAAACGACCGGCCCGAAAGTATGTCGGCATCCCGATGAGGGGTGACACGACATCGGAATGATCCGACACTGTTACTGTTAGCTGCTCCACCTTCGTGGGTCCGGTCTCTTTCAACGGATACTCGCAGCTTGCGAAGACGCTGGGAAACCCAGGGGCTTGTCGATGGGTGAAATTTTTCAGAACGCCGTTGGACTGGTTCACAAGGAGATCTTCTTGCATCTTCTATTCTATATGAAGTGCTAGGTTGGTACCAGAAGTGCCATCTGATGCACGTCGGTCCGCGGCTATCCGTTTTCGTACTGGAGCGGCAGGACGCATCGAGAGAGAGCACCGTTGGGTAAGCCGATGGTGTGCCTCCGTCTCGACGGGGGCGGAGCACTGTGCTCACGACCGGGGACAGATCAAGCTATCACGGCTCGCTTGGTCGGGGGTATTCGCCTCGGTGGAAGGCTTCCGTCATGGTTCTCCAAGTTGTATCGCTCACCTACCTACTCCGAACTCTATTCTCCATGCCCACGCCCCTTCTCCACACCATGGTGGATGCGCCAATGCGTCCCCCTCCTCCCACGACGGGGTCTTGGTACGCTACCTTGGACCCTAGTGCAGAAAGGCGGACTCGATCCTAGGTTCGGCTTGCCGATATCTTACACATTATTAATTGCAGATACAGAAGCAACTGTGATGAGGAGCTTCGTGAGATGGGAGGTGAACAGTATTAAAGGCTCGACGCGAACCTTGGCCTGCCTGTGTTGTCTTCTGCTTACACCGCTCTAATCCCTTTATCATCCAGATCTTGCTTACGGACCTCTACCAATACGCCGTGCCTCAACGTATATCGTGCCTCACTCGCAATGGTTCTCAAACCCCTGGATACCATAGAGTTCATTGATGCGAGCCACTCACCAGTGCTCCATCGAGATCTACGGGGTCAGTTCGCACGCATCGTTGGCGGTGAAGGTCACCACTATGTTGTAGAAGGCGGCAGGAAACTCTTTGACGCTTCTGGAGGCGCTGCCGTCGCTTGTATCGGTCATGGTGACAAGAGAGTGGCAGACGCTATGGTGAGGCAGATCAATAGCATCGCATATAGTCCTTCGACATTCTTCACAACCCCCACCTGCGAGAAACTTTGCCAATTCCTCGTCGATTCGACCGGCGGTCGGATGTCACGAGCCTATCTAGTCAGCAGTGGTATGTTGGATCAACTCCGTCAGTACCGATTGATTGCTAACCATGTCAGGGTCCGAGGCTATGGAGGCAGCGATGAAGCTTGCAAGGCAATTCTTCCTAGAGAAGGATACGCCAGAACCGCAGAGGCATCTGTTCATTGCTCGAGAAAGGTCTTACCATGGAACAACTCTCGGCGCACTCTCTATGGGTGGTCACGTTTCTCGTCGAGCCAAATTTACGCCGATGCTCCTCGACAATATCGTTTCTCATGTGTCTCCATGTTACGAGTACAGAGGCAAAGCGCCTGGGTAATCAGATGACTCATATGTGGCCCGTCTTGCCCAGGAGCTTGACGATGAGTTTACCCGGGTAGGACCCGGGAACGTGTGCGCTTTTGTAGCAGAACCAGTTGTTGGGGCCGTAAGACGATCTGCCCAAGAAGCGCAAAGTAGCGTCAGTCATGATGAGGTCGACTGACATTTCTGCATAGGCTCTGGGTTGTGTCCCATCAGTGAGCGGATATTTTAAGGCTGTTAAGGCAGTTTGCGATCGACATGGTGCCCTACTTATTATGGATGAGGTCATGAGCGGCATGGGCCGCTCTGGGACTCTTCATGCTTGGGAGGGTGAAGGGGTAGTACCCGATATCCAGACTATTGGCAAGGGCCTAGCCGGGGGTTACCAGCCGATTGCCGGCGTCCTAGTCAACAAGGGAGTAGCTGATGTGTTGGAGAGGGGTTCCAGGTGAGGTCCATGAGGTGGTGTCTGGGAGTGTCCCGATGGTGAAAGTGGCCACACTGACGCAGTACAGTTGCTTCGTTCACGGACACACATATCAAGGTCACCCTATTGCATGCGCAGCAGCACTCGAAGTACAGCATATCATTGAGTCGGATGGTCTTCTAGTCAACGTACGAGCCATGGGCCAATTGCTTTCAGAACTCTTGAGAGGGGGCCTCAAGGACGAGCCTTGTGTGGGAGATGTCCGCGGCAAGGGACTCTTTTGGGGCATCGAGTTTGTGCGGGATAAGGTGAGCAAGGAACCTTGGCCCAGAGAAGCACAGGTGGCAACGGAGATGAGCGATCTTGGGCGCACCGAGGAATACGGCATTGTGGTTTACCCTGGTGCGGGAACTATGGACGGCGTTCTAGGCGATCACATCATTGTGGCGCCACCGTATACTGTGACACGGAGCGACGTTGAGTTCATTGCCGACACGGTGGTGAAGCTGATCAAGGGATACTTCGCAAGACTGAAGCAGTCTGAGTCAGCTGTCTGATTGACTTGGTCGTTGTTGCTGCTACGGATTCTGCGAATCATGTGCACTCTGCGAGAGCAGAAAGGAAAGACTTCTATGGCAACGTACGATACCCCACATGGGTACTGGATGATAATACAGAGGGACTGGATGAAGTTATTGAAATTCAACGCCGGTCATGAGAGAAGTCGATGTGAAATAAGTCGCGATGCATGGTGATCTCGTGGACCTTCTTTGGAGTTGCAGAGGTGAAGTCAAGTACGGATACTCGATAAGGTATCGGGGCCTCGGAGGCATGGAAGGGCGGCACTCCAAACATGGGATGACATAATCCATCCCAACTGTTCATCCAACCCCCAGGTTCCTGAACTTACTTGCTCTCAACACACAGGCGACAGCATATCAGAACCACACGTACCTCATCTGATCAGCTTGCGCGCATTCGGGTGCGTCTGACACAGCCAGTGCCCGCAAGAGTACAACGCGCCTTCCCTTTACCGTCCCACTCCCGCACCAAGCTCTCGCCCCGCCCGTCCAGCCGCCTGCCAATGTATCCTCGAAGACCACTCGACCTTCTTTGAGCCAGCCATCTCACGATCTCGTGGGTAATCCTTCCCAAGGCACGCGGAATTGAACACCGGTGACGCGATATTGCAATTCCGGCAGTCGTTACTTCGTCCAGATCTCGACCTCCCACGACTCCCACAGCGCTTGACGACGGTCCGGTCCTACACTTCAATTCCCTGCGGTCTCCAATTCCGACACTCCTTGCTTCACCACGCTTGGCCGCAACTTGCAAGTGTTATAGCAGTATCAGCTGATAGGACGCACACCATGTCTGTCGGGCCTGCGACCAGTCGCCATGCCGACGAAGAAGCTCGTGCAGAGGTTGATGTGCTCAACTCGCGACTCGAGAAGACGGCTCAATTGACCAAGAAGATCCAAGCATGCATGGGAAGGTTGGAGTCCACCGGCAAGAGCGTCAAAGAAGTAGCAGGTCCTCTCAGTGGAGAAACGAAGAAGCTCCAGGTCTTGGGCAACAGTAAGTCTATTCTCGCTCATGCCTAGCAGGGCTTCAGCTGACATTAGCTCCCTCACTCGCAGACATCGATTCTGTCCTCGCAGCCATCGAACGCCTCCGTCAGCCCGCCGATAGTAAGAATGACGAAGAACAGATCATACGTGCCGGCCCGGACAAGGCTGGTCTTTCCAACTACCTCGCCTCAATCAAGCGCCTCTCCAAGTCACTTGAAAACATGCAAGCCTCCAACCTCCGGGCAAACCAACAGACAATGGCTGAGCTTGTCCGCTTAATCAAGTCAGGCAACTCTCAACTCGAGGGCCATTTCGACAGACTGTTGCGAGGAGAAACCCCACGATCGATTGAACCGCTACATTACATCACCAAAGACATGCCATTCCCTGTACTGTCACAAGACAAGGTGACACGCCTCGGCCTAGTCAACTCGTACATCTCAAGCACCCATCGCCAGAATGCTGGTGCTGCTGCTGCCCCACAAGATTCGGCCATTGCCAAGATTTATGCTGAAGTACGAGGGCCCTATCTTTCTTCTACCTTGGCCAACCTGGCTGCTGCCAGCGTCAACACGACGAAGAAGAAAAACCCCGACGCCATCTACCGCGCAGGCACCAATGGCATCGGTACATACGCGCAGGCCATGGAAGGCGCGTTTTTGGCCGAGTACGACAACATCTGCAGCATCTTCACCCGTGAAGATTGGGGCCCCCTTTTCCAAGCCACGTGCCAGAGCGCTATGGCCGAACTTGCACGTACTCTTCGCGAACTGAACAACCACATCAAGGGGCATTTGGACACAGACTGCTACCTCGCCTACGAGATCACCGAGATCATGTCTGGTCTCTCGAGCAACCTGGAGACGCGTACAGGCGAGCTAAAGTCTTCACTTGCCTCAGCCCTTAGGCCTGTGCGAGAGACTGCGAAGCTTTCATTGGGAGAGCTGTTGGATGACACGAAACGAAAGATTGCCGGCATGCAGACACTTCCACAAGACGGTGCACCGATACCCGTCGTATCGGCCACAATGCAGCGATTGCAGACCATGGTCGAATTCCTGCGGCCTGTCTCCAGTATCATGTTCTCTCTAGGCGACGGAGGATGGAGGTCGAATGCTGCAGCCGATGGACGATCGACCGACGCAATCCCCAGTCTTGCTTCCTTTGATATTGGCGCAGACGGAAAAGAAATCTTCTCACACTACTGCTCAGACACAGTCGAGATGCTCATGGCAGGACTGGACTCAAAGGCCAAGATGGTCCTCAAGGGTGGCCGAGCTGTCATCGGCGTCTTCCTGGCTAACAGCGTTGTCATCATTGAACGAATGATTCGCGATTCTGACCTTGCGCCACTCCTTGAGGGTCGGATGAGCATGCTAGACCAATGGCGCAAGAAAGCAACAGGCATGTACACGATGGATTGCAAAGAGGTCTCAACACACTTGTTCGATGTCATCCACACGAGCAAAGCAAGACCTCAGTCCGGACAGGCTGATTCTGCCTCAATTCTCAAGGGCCTTAGCAGCAAGGACAAGGATAACATCAAGAGCAAGTTCCAGGCATTCAACGCCTCCTTTGATGAGATGGTGAGCCGGCACAAGACGTACAACATGGAAAGGGAGGTGCGCCAGATGCTTGCAAGAGATATTCAGCAGATGCTCGAACCCCTTTACAACCGGTTCTGGGACCGTTACCACGAGGTTGACAAGGGCAAGGGCAAATATGTCAAATACGACAAGTCTGCTATTGCCGCTGTCTTCATGACGCTCTATTGAAAGGACCTTGTGTATCCTTACATGTCACCCGCTGAGTTATTCACGGTTGCGGTTTCTGGCTGGTTTATCGGCCATTTATTTATTTAGCATTGTTCTGGAAGTTTGGCAGGGCGTTTCGGTGGCGGATACCAAGTCATGGATTGGCAATGCTTCTCGTACATTCAAAACATTATACTGCATCTCACCTCTCGTTCCGAAGATGAATCGGAGCGGCCTTGGTGTTAGCATTTTCAACTATATCAGCGTACAATGAGAAGGCACAGAGCTTTATGAGGAACACGAGAGGCCTTGACAAGTATGGTTATTTTCTGCCGAAGGCAGCTTTGACTAACGATGTAACTATCCACACGAAGGGTTTACATTGTGTAGGAAGCACCATATCCATATGTCCCCGAATCTGGCTACCGGCTTCAGCACAAGCCCAGGCGCCAAAATCAAGCCTTTTTAAAGAGCAAATCGATGCGCTCTGACCTGTGCCACACAATCACCCCGTCGCTGCCGCGCTTGAACCACAAGATTCGATGCTGAGGGATGAACTCCTCGTGCGTCTGTTCGCTCTTCCAGGCCGACAGTGCCTTCTCCTGTGGTCCCAGGAATCTGTCCTCGTACCCGATGACGTAGTCATTGCTGTCAATATCGGGATCCCATCGCAGTCGGTTCAGCACATCAAGCGCCGTGCGAAACTTGCCTATCCCCTCGGGCTTCGGATTGGCTGTTCCTGAGCGCTGTTTCGCTGCTTTTGCCTTCTTGCTCAGCTTTCCGGCGGCGAGCCTCTCTTGCGCGGCCAATTCTTCCTCATTCTCGTCCTCGGTGTCATCCTCGTCTTCTGTATCCGAATCGTCATCGCCGTCGATGTACACACCCCATTCGCGATCATCCAATCGCAAATTTCCTAGCTCATTCGTCTTTACAATGCTCGCGCAGAACCATGATGTAGTGGAATCGAAGTACTTCTCGTCACTCAGAATCATCTTCTCGAACTGCTGCAAAACAGCCCTGAGATTGCTTTGTGCAACTTCCAGGTCGCCCCGTCCTGGCTTCTCGTCCGGTTCCATCCAATCCAGACCGACGAGGTAAGAGCCTTGATAATCGCCTTGGGTGTTTTGGGGATCGCACGTAGATGCGTCGACAAATCTCGCGGGCCAAATTCTCGCCGAAAGCTGCGGGACTCTTCTGTTGATATCTATGGGTGTTGTCAGCAAACAAGCAGCACGTAGAAATGGGGACAGGGTTCGCAGGCTACTTACCGACAAGGAGAGAGGCACATCGAGACTCCAGCCAGCCAATGAGCCTACTTCCACGCTCTAGAGATGCTCCCCAGTAATGTACACGCAAGTCCACAAAGGACCGGAACGACGTGAGAAAGTTCGCGGCGCTAGGCGTCATGACGTTATCTCGGCCGGGCTCTAGCACCGGTAGCAACGATTCCCAGGTTGCTCCGTCAGCAGATAGCAACGTGTTAGCTTGGCGGAGTTCTGTTGAGATAATCTTGACGGTCGGGACGGAGGCGTTGAGTGCCGTATTAAGCGTTGGCGAGTGCCACCCGAGCAAGACCAGGGCTTCTCTGCTTGTTCGATGATATCTAAGGTTCTTGTGGAAGAATGGATCGAATACCATGTCCTTTAGCCAGTCAAACCGCGCATAATGCTCGAAGAAGGTCGCAATGATATCAGCAGCAGAAACGGTGCCGCCATTGTGTACAAGCACCTTGCAGACATTGACCAACATGACGGTCAAGTGGATGCCCCCAAGATACCCAAACTTGGCAGCGTAGATTCCGCGCGCCTTGGCCCAAGTCTTGATAGCTTGGTGGCTCAACCGGAACTGGGCCAAGTCTGGAACGGATCGCTGGAGATAGAATAGATCTCTCGCGGGCTTCAGCTTCAGCAGTGTCTGGGCAGACAAGCTGAAGGCCGGATCTGACGCGGGACGCTTCAGAACGTCAGGCCACTCGTCCGCGATGTTGGGTGCCTGGCAATACTGGAGATCGCATCTCACGCCGAGAACCTCCACCTCGAGCATTGTGCCGGTCTTGGCTTTGACTTTCCTTAGAAGCCGAATACCAGGGATACCTGCTTTTTTCAGTCTTTGCCTGGTCAGAGTGAAGAAGACACGGGGACTGATGGATCCGATGAAGAAGCAGTCGATATCGGAGTTCCTGGACCACGTGCCTAAACCATAGGATCCTACGGGGACGAGCACAATTGTCGGACGGCCTCGTTTGTTGTCCACGAGTGGCTGGTCGGACTCGATTAAAATTTGACGAAGCAATTGAACAGCCTCATTCCGAGCTGTCTCATCTTCCGCCGAGGGAAACACCTCAAGATTCTCCAGGCACTTAGTAAGTTCTGTGGTATCTGACAAACCGTCTGGCGCTCTCTTCATATTGATAGGAATCGCCCGCGCATCGCTGGCGGCATTCTTTGCGTGAGAGCGCTGCAATAGACATCGAACACCCCAGTGATCACTCGGGTACAGGGGCTCTTGTCCGGTCTCGCTGTCGCCAGTGACGAAGCCGAACATGTTGAAGCGAGATATCTGGAAAGAGCAGGCGCCCTTGACCAAAATGCGGTCGTACCGTTGGGGTCGGTTACCCAATCCGGTACCAACCATCTTGCTGGCGTGGGGGTTTGCAGTAGGGTCAAAAGTTGCTCCTTGCTCGCCCTCGAACATCTGGTTGAGGTCCCCTTTGAAGTTATCACTCACGCCGGTCTCGATGCGCGAGACCATCCATACGTCGAGGAGTTCGGCCTTTGCCAAAGTTGTTTCGATGCTTCGGAGGACATTCTCTGTCTGGACCGTGATGGCCCCCTTTCTGACGGCGGCGTCGATAGTGTAGGAAGATGTTGTGATATTGAAATCACCCGCGATGATCCATTGATGCGAAGCGTATTTGGAATTGAGGTGACTTAGTAATACCTGGAGTTCTCTAAAGAGGACATTTTAGTACAGGTAGAAGATCAGGTCAGGCGGTATTCTATAGCTAACCTTTCCTTTGTAACCACAGCGCCGTCTGTCAGACCATGGCTCAGGTGACAAGTTGCCAGTACTAAAGGAGAAGTAGGTTCCTCTCCCTCGCTGTGTGCCAGATCACCGAAGCTGATTACGCATGATCCCTTGTGCGGGCGTAGGAAGGGAAGATACTCCCATGAAAATGGGTGCTTGCTGAGGACCACATGATTGAGTATGCTGGGTAATGGACCGGCATTGGGGTCGTCAGGAGACCCGTGGGAGGCATTGGGGTACAATTTGCGAATTCTGTCGTCATTGAGTAAGAATGGTAAGAAGTCGTCCGTCACTTCTTGGAGTACCAAGATATCTGCAACGGCATTTCGTGCGAGTAGGTTGTCAATGATGACGGGGTATCTGCTACGAGATGGGGGCCATTCGAACTCTGCCAAAACGTTCCAGCTGGCGACGATGAGGTTCTCCACTGCCTTGGTCTCTGGGTGATGTGAATATGTGTTTGAAGAGGCCGGCCGCCACCCCAACTCCTGGCTGGAGAATCTCCATGATTGCTGAGGGATAACGGCAGAGGCCAACTTGGGAGATAATCCAAACGAATCATCGCATTGACTAAGCGAAGGCGAAACAAGGTCAATGAGACCCCAGAGGCTCATTTGACCGGAAGAAAGACGAACTAGAACGGCCAGTTGGGTTACCTCCCAACTGACCGGTTGTAGGCGTCGTAGCTTCCCAAGGAGGAAATTGAGTTTAGATGGTCCTGCCGTATCCTCGCACTGAGCAATCGTCATGTGCATGTGGTATGGAGCAAGGCGCGTCTGGCCGATAGCCGTGAGAACCGTGGTGCGTAAAGAAGCAAGGCGACGAGTCCTCTTTTCGTCCTTGTCACACAGAAACAGAGTGCTGCCGTGCTTATTTTCAAAATAGTCTGGTGAGTCGAGGGAAAGGGGTATGCTAGCGAGGTCACCAGTCTCCTGAAGAGCCTTGAGGGAATTGACAATGGCATCGGAAGCTTGATGCAGAGACTCCGAATCTGCAGACCTCGTGAATGGGTAAACGAGGTTGACGTGAGGTGGCCATTTTGCGTAGGCCTTGTCATTTTGAAAACGAAGACGGTCAATCGATGGCCACTGTTCCCTTGGTGGAATGAGGCAAAGAGCCGTGTCGTGTGTGGATGAGACGCTGAACTCCATGGGCGTTGGTCTCTTGGTTTCCGTAATGGCTTTGATTGCCAGTAGTTTTCGTAGAAGGATAGATGTGTAGATAGTGAATGGTTTGAAATGCCGCGAGCCCAATCTGATAGGAAAGGAGTAGAAATCTTGTGTCGATTGGTAATGGGCCCAGCGGAATTATACGAGGATGCTATGTTTACTCGACGATCGAGATTGCCTACATGTAATAAAAAGGAACAAGACTTGCGATGGCTTTTGTATTGAGCGGCCCGAGTGAGAAACTCGACTCTTCCAGCCAGAGGCAAGGTCCGTGTAAGTGTACCTTAGGTGTGTATGCTTACTGCGTAGATGTGCAGGCTGAGTCCAACATGGTAATTGAATCAAACCGATTCTTGGCCGCATCCCATTGGTGTATTCAGTATGGAACGAGACTGGCTACCCCTGCAATTATACGATAGCTTTCCCATTTACGGACCATGCATTACTGTGGGAATGTCTTCATTGAGTAACCGGGACTAAGGCTAAGGTAATTGCGGGGAGTGGGAGTCACTGGCCGAGTGTGTCACTGCGTCGGGCAGTCTCGTCCCGCTTTCCACTCACCTCTACCATGTATCCGTTTGCCGA
The DNA here is from genome assembly GCF_030869305.1 of Colletotrichum tamarilloi. Taxonomy (NCBI): domain Eukaryota; kingdom Fungi; phylum Ascomycota; class Sordariomycetes; order Glomerellales; family Glomerellaceae; genus Colletotrichum; species Colletotrichum tamarilloi. The sequence goes on along the minus strand of NW_026849563.1, from coordinate 40,099 downwards.
GACTTTTGGTCTCGATGCGCTGACTAGGAGGTAAGCATATGGGTTGATCCCAAGTCAATGGATCGAAAAACTGGGATCGCAAATTTGCCCATGTCCCGGAGCGTCAAGACTACTGTAGGTACCTGTTCGGAAGGGCCTAAGAGGCGCAGGCGGCAGGTCTGGGGCGATGCGGGGCGGTGACTCACTGTCGTCGGTTGTTCCATCCGAAAGAGGCAAGCTGCATGAGACCCTGCCAATTTGCCAATTGCTGCTTCCTTGCAAGCCCTCTCTGCCTTACCACACCTGCCCCGTATGTACATAGTAACGCTTTATCGTTTACTTCGTACTTGGCGTAGAATGAGGCTCATATCAGCTAAATACCATGGCAAGACTTGCCAAGTTATGCATCTACTGCGATGATACTCACTGGTAATAAAAAAAACTCGATCAAAACCAATCTCATGTCACTGCGAGCGCGTGTCTTTCTTGCACTCGTTAACCTTCTCTTTCTTTTTCTCACTTTCTGCCTTCTGCCTAATGAACATTCATATAGATATCTTAAAATTTCCCAGTTAGAAGTATCCTCAAAGTGCCAAACACAATCGATACCGGAGCCTGTTATTCAGTTCTAATTCTGACTTACTGCATTCGACTTTGTACAGAATCAAGTTAGACCGCGAGAACTAATCACAGATCAGCCATTCTTAGGCAATGCAGTACACAATCTCCATATGGCTCAAACGCCAAATTTGGGTATCATCATTCATACAAAATCGCACTCAATTCCCCGGCCAAGCGAGATATCATGTGTCACGACTCCTGCGAGAGTCTCACACGACGTGTTCCTCAAGCTCGGGTCCTGCCCCTCCCCAGTCGATGGACGCCACGCCCTTGCCCTTGCCCTCCATGAGTGCCTCCAGCTTGTCCTCGTTCGTCACGTACGCCCCGTTCTGCCTTTTCTGCGCCATGGCATACTTGATTGAGTCTCTCCATTCCTGCGAGAAATATCGTCAATAACTCAAGGTTGACAATAGTTGCGACCACAGCTTCTACAAGGGCACTGCATGTCATTTGGGAAGCTGTACTTACCCGCCACCACACTTCTTCACTCTGCACCATGCACCTCCGACCCTCCTCGCCGTTCCTGGCCGTCGCAAAGGGCCACACCGACTGCACCACTTCGTACTTGTGCTTGCTTGTGAAAAGGTTCTTCATGCCCATGTAGAGCTTGCTCGGCTTCTCGGCACTCTTGACCTTGACCTTGGCATGCGTCACGGGAAACGAGATGTTGATCTGCCCCTTGTACTGAGTCGAGGCGATCAAACTACGAATCTGGCCCTCAATGTAGAGCGTGTCTAGATTGGCAACAACTCGTTCGAGTGCTTCAAGGCGAGGGCTTCAGGTTAGACATAGTTCAACCAATCGCATACCGTGTAACGCAAGGCGAACTCACCAAAACTCTTGATGGGCGCCGGATCCTCTATGAATCGGCGACACCACTCATCCAGCTCCCTATCACCCACCTCGGGGAGGACATCGGGCTTCGCGCCGCCACGGAACGCGACCTCGCCCGGCGCAACACACCGAATGTAGTCCAGACGCTTGCCCATGTCGTCTGCCACCAACAGGCCCATAAGGTTCATTTTGAAGTCAAAATCAATAGTGCGACCACGGTTGCCTTTGATATGTATCAACGGCTTGGGTGGGATGCTCGCCTGGGATCTGACGAGCCCTATCAGCGCGCTAGCGCTCGCTGTCAGATACTCTGCCTTGGACGACAGGGTGGTACAATCGGGCGATAGAGTGAAATTTGGTGGTGAGTAAAGCTTGTAATCCAGCCTGGGTAGACCGGTATAATTGTGAATTCCGTGTATCCCTTGGGAATCGTGTGAAACAGACGTCTCCGAGCTATTGGAGGGGCTTGAATATGGTGGGGGCTCCGAGGTACTGGCGCTGTCGGTTGTCAGGTCATCATCAATAGAACGATTTGCCAGCAATGCCTTTTCTGTTACAAAAGAGGACGATGCTGCGTTCATGCTAGATGTCGGCACCGGTGCCGGAGGCGGCGGCGATGCTCTCACTGTCATTGGGGGCAGTGGCAATGGTGGAAGCTCTGCTGGCAACTCCGAGGGGCCCGAAAAATCTGTTGGCAGTGCTGGTAGTGACCGAGAATGCAACACCACTGATCGCCCATCATTCAGCGTTGAAGCCATCGTCAAGTCTTGCGGAGTGTTGAAATGGCTCGTGGGTGTGGGTTTGGGCGTGGGTCGGTACAAGGCGTAACCTGGTCACTCAGCTAGATCGGATGAACCGCAGAAGGTGGCCGATTGTGTGGCAGCGGTTGATCAAGCCAGAGTCAACGTTAGGGTAATTAGAGACTATTCGAAATTGGTTCATTAAGGGAAGAGGCACGGTGAAGAGAAGATTTGGGAGTAGAACAATAAGGCGGTAAAGGGAGAGGGGAATGGTGACGAAGAGACCTGCATGGTCATCAGTTTTCCCCTCTGAATACAAGAGTAGCCCGCACCGGGCCTCGCTATTAAGTATTACCTTTAGAACCCGACGAGAGGTGAAGACCAAAGTCCCTGAAAAAAGAAATCACCTCAGAAATGTCAGACTAGGGCTTGAATTAGGCACCACCATTCTTCTCCAGCCCCCATGCCGCAGCGGAGTGCGAATGGAGCCTGCCCCTGCCCGCCGCATGCATCAGCCACGGCTCACGGTCCTCGGCCGGTCCTGGGTAGTGGGTTGCCGCTCACGTATCCGCGTAACTGTACAAAGATAACTACCGTATTGTATCCGTACGAAAACCTACCTTTCCATTGGACCTCGGTTCGTAAGCACCAAGCCGCTTTTGGCGTCAATTTGCCTCGAAGGATCATCACCAACAGCCCTATCTCATCATAAACAATGGAAGGCCGACTCCGAACTTGCGAATCGCCTTCCCACCCTCATCCTACAGCCTTCGGGGCAAACCAAAAATGATTACAGACCTTGGAGCCGGCTGCAGAGTCGGGAGCTCCCATCCCGATCCTAGCCCGGGTGAGTTGATCCATAAGTGTACAGAGCCGCACTATAGAGCCACAAGACAACGGATCACGGAAGCGCGGCAGCTGTCTACAGGAGCACAATTCGAAGGCGTTAATATTCATCATTGTCATCATTGCGATGCGTATGCCTACTAAACGAGTTGATGCCAATATCGCTATCCCCTCAACCCAACGCCGAGTAGAAACGCCCTTACACGCCCAAATTGTATTGAGGCACCGCCTGATCCGCTTGGTGATCGAGGTAGGGTAGTATGCATGCCAAGCTCAATCCACCAACGCCCAGGTAACCAAATTCTCAGAAACAATGCCAGTCAGTCCTCGTCTCGTACAGTCACTCACGGGCGTGTTTCGTCCATCTGCCGACTTTAGACGAGCTGGAAACCATCTTCTTCAGAAACGCGGCCGCCTTCCTGGCGTAGGTTTTGGCGTGCCTTGCGGCCCTTGAGAACCTGACCATTCTCATTAAGAATTTCGTACTCCTTCTCGACCATACGCTCCGTCTCGCGACCCGTTGTCGTCTTGACAAATATGTCCAGAGTCATTGGTCGGCCGGGGCTTTCAACACGATCAAAACTGTACTTCCAGTCCTCAGTGGCAGCGATGTCTCCATACAAGTCTTGCGATGGCGCCATGTTCATGACGGAGCGGCTGAGAGGATCTTTGATCTGTTCCTTGGCGCGAGCTGCCGAGCGCAGCCGTCCTTGCGGGAACTCCGAGTGTGACCGGAACTTGCTAAAGTTCTGCATATGCTTCTTGTAGTGAGAACTATTGCGAGTATTAGGTGTGCTGCTAGAATATACGGTTATAAGCGTTCAGGGGGAAGCGTACGTCTCACTGTTTCTGGCCCGAGGCCGTGTCATGGCTCGCTGTTGCTCAGTTCCGCCAACAGCGTCAAGAGTATACCAGTCGAGATGGCACCCGGCCAGAGGACGAGCTCCGTTGGACCACTTGGACCGTGAATCCTTTGATCTTTTGAAATCTTGGTTGGCGCTTCGCAGGTCGCGTTCGAACTGGGCCGGAGATTCGATTGAAGCGGCCATGGTGTCTAGGTTGACGGAGCACGGTACGTCGAGAAGGTAGATGAGGAAGAAGTATCGATATTCGTAATAGGTAAGCAGTCGTCAAACCGCTTTCCGATTTGGGTGAAGGTAACGTTTGCCTAGCTGGAGAGAGCCTCGAATATGGAGTAGGTGTCGAAAGACTTTGGGGAAGGGGCTAGGGGACAAGTAGATATAGTCGATGTGAGGGCAAGTGAAGGAGCAGTGAGCGCTTCGGTGACTGGCTCGGGGGAGGTGGCTACCTAGCACTAGTAGACTGAGGCCAAAGGAAGGAGGAGGGTCCGGGCAGTAGGAGGCAGGTTGGATGAGGTAATCACACCAAGGCGGACGGAAGTGGCCGGGTGAGTCACCGGACAAAGCTGAAGGGCTGAGTTGCCGAGGATGATAACAAGGATTCGAGACGGAAGGTAGCGTCGAGATCGAGTTCTGGGCGGACGCAGGTAATGTCGAATAAGGTACACATAGAGTGGGGTGAGCATACAGATACAGATTCGTAGCAAGGTAGAACCAGGTTCGTGTTGGAGTTGTCAGGAAACAGATGAAGAGGTAGAGAAAGACAGAATTCACATGGACAAAGGTCGCGGGATGACGGATATGATATAGTTGGCAACGGTTAGTAAGGCGCCTTCCATTGAGGTAAGGCAAGGAAGACAGATAAGGCAATGGGAGGTAAGGTAGGTTGGACGAGCCACAGTGCGCATGGTTCAGAGAGGATGGGGGAGGCGCGCGTGTCCCAACTTTTGGATCTGGAGACTGGAGCCAAGCTTGCCAGGCTGAGTTCCAACTTCAGATGAGACGGAAAGGGCGTGACGGAGTGGGTTGGTCGCGATGCAGGCACACCGCACGCCTGGGCTGTAAAGGCAGGACCTGGCGCGAGCAAGATGATGTAGGTAATGCGAGATGAGTGTCAGACGCGCTGGTGGTGGCCTCTTGACCGGGAAGGGGGCTCATCGTCTCGGCTTAGCGAACAGACGGGCGATAAAGCTGGATGATAGTGCACTTGATACGTTGATAAGGTAGGTACGGTCCATGATAAAGCTCGGGGCGTGTGGATGCGATGGATGGAGGGGGAGGGGGGTGTACCTTAAGGCAAGGTAACGTGGAACCTGTTGATGAATGGCCTACGGATAGGTACGGATAAGGTATGACGAATCGCGAATTCCATTGTTTGGGACTGCAAGTCTGCGAGTGCTGCAGAATGCAGAATGTGCGGAGTCAAAAGCAGATAATACTTCCCCCCGTCCCTGCTGCACTTTCCTCTGCTTTTGGGCCGAAACCCATGGCTCCTCCCAATCAGAGGGAATCCGGAAGGGGCGTGGCGTGGGGAGGACACTGCGACAGTCATCCGGCGTTGCAGACTGACTGGTGGACTGGAAAGAGTCACCCGGTCTCGCCATCCCCCCCCCCCCAAAAAAAAAGAAGCCGGCTGCTACCGCTAGCTGTCTCGGGGTTCCTCGATAGAGAAAGGCCTTGTCCTGTCCTGTCCGCGCCTACCTACCTTACTTTTACTGGTTGATGTCATTCAATGCATGCGGCGTGCTCGCAAAATGACGACAAATGCCGTATTCAACTTGCAACATGCACACTGTGACACCCGGGGTACGCTGGGTAAGGTCCTCCTCATCCTTCACGAATCCCCCCATCATCAGCTAACCAACTAACGTAGCCTGCCCGTGCCTGCCTTTCGAAGGGCTATGTGCCTGGCATTGGCGATTTACTATTGGGTGAAGTTGGCCATCTTGCCGCTGGAGGGCTGCCAACTCAGCTCGGTTGTGGTTGCTCAGGTCATATGGCCTCCCTCACTGGCACCCTCCTTCTCCATTGACTAGCTTAGGTAAGTACGTAGGCAAGTGCTATTACGACAGTAACCACCTTTTCCCTCCACCTCAGTCCGAGTAGGTAGCTACTCGGGTAGATTTCGCAGGTTTTCTGCCGTGGAAGGGCCAACACTGTCCCCATACCTTGAGAGCCTTGGGCGTGACTATTGCCTTTGATTGTTTTGCCGGGAAATGATATCACCGGGTCAGGAGGACGTCATGGTCGATTTGATACGGGCTGGAGTTGTCATCGGCCTGTTCAAAATTGTCCAACTGCAAATGCCTACGAGAAATCTAGGCTGGAGATTTTTGACATGCTCATTATCAGAAAATGCAGTTAAGAGATTTGAATCGCAAGGTGCTAGAGACTCGCTTTTGCAGTATCTGCTTGTTACTCCCACATCCCAGAACAGATTGCGCATGCGCATGGGTGATTACCTCACCCTCTCAAGTCGATGTTGTTTTCTATAACTCCCGTAATCCATCCCGAGTCTATCTGTTTGTTTATGGCAAACATCCGTAGACCCGTGGACCGGTGGACTGGGCGGGACCCTCGTGAATGCCTCGGACGCCACGACACCTGCTCCTCCGCCCGGCTTGTGCTCGGGCTTAGTCAGAAGACTTGGCGCTCAGCGCACGAGCCAGTCGACATTTCACCGCAATGCCCGGGACGGGCTCGACCTCCACTTCGATACCTACTACCTGTGGACGCTGCTGCGGCCTGCCAACTGCTCACGGGCCCATGCCATGAAACCTCGACACTTGCAAACTCTCTCGCATTGATCGTCCACCGGCTTGGCAACCATCACGAATGTGGTGGCATCTGAACAATTAGAAAGACCACACCAGATAGCAGAATGCAAAGGACGAAACCCTCCGTCATTGCCAGCATCTAGACCGTGCCTGCCAAGATGTGCGACTTCTCCACTTGCAGTGAGTGATTAGTAGCATAATGTAATATAACTCATCAAGTTCTTCAATAGCTGGGACTTTCTCTCGTGTCCTACTCTCCGGCTCCCTTTCTCTCCGTCGCCGACGGGCTATGTTTGGGTCCGGGAATTCCCCGTTCTAGCTGCATGATTCAGGTCGGGATGGCTTGACATAACCTTATTCCCCGCCGTGCCTGACTTCAGCATACGATACGGAGGCCAGGTCGAGGACAACACGATACCAGAGGGCGATGGGGATGCGCGACGTCTGAGCAGTCAGTTCACTGCCATCTTCCATGTATTTGAATTGAGGTCAACGCCCACGATGGATCGTGCTACCGGGGTGGCCGGTGAACTATCGGTTGTGGCCCTTCAGACCTCAGTGCGCGCATCTCAAGGCCATCCTTAAATCATTTACGAATACAGCATCGAGCAATATGCAGAGCACAGCCAATCCCCACGATCCTACCCGTCACTCTAAAATCACAGAGACCCGTTGTATCCGTCTTTCTGAACGACGACATGCAGTTACTACACGGGCGCTGCTGGCCGACTGCTCCCTTTCATGGCCGAGACTTTTGCATCACAGCTCAACGAACTTGATCAAGCACGAGCCGAACCCCGTTGTCTCGATGTTATTGACTGCTTTTGTTCGGCCAGCGTATCTCAAAGTAAAAAGGTTCTGACTCCTAAATTGCTCAAGGTACTGCCAAGTACGCCCTCGAGCTAGCGCTCTGTCCTTCCCGCTTCCAGTCTATTTTTTGTCTTCGTTTCGGGGCAAATCATGACCTAGTGTGGCAAAGATCCACGCTAACCACACTTGCGAGATGCATGGCAAATGAAGGAGCGTAGGAGTCGTCGGATATTTTTGCTGCTGGAGATCTTTCTTCTCGCGGATACGAGGACAAAGAAGAGCACGACAGAAGGCTACAACGGTAACTTTGCAGATGTCCATTACCTAGTAGGTTGCATTATCAACTGATTTGCGACCACTCGCCTATCCGCTCGACCCACCAAGGCACCTATGGGCTCGTCTACCGAAGAACTCAAGGAGCGCCTCAACTCTATACACCACGCGAGTACTACCCAGACGCCGGTTATGGCTAGAAGGAAGCTACCAAGATGGTAAATAGAGCCCCATTCTTTCTTGTTATGTTTCGAACTGTCTTGTTTCGAATCTTCTTGGCCCACCGTCTGCTGGTTTAGTGGCTTCTTTCACCCTTGTTCACACCTCTACCAGCTATACCTGGCCCGGCGATTCTTTTATCTCATCTGAACGTCAATTAGCTGACCGATGTCAAGCTCGAAACAAACAAAGGAGCGGCTGTATCTTCAACCGCATCATCCGCCCATGTCTTTCAATCCTAACGGTTACACAGGGCGGTTTTTAAATTCTGTCTCGACGATGAACGCCACTCCCATGCGTTCGGGCGCTGGTAGGCACAATGCCTCGTCCCGACGATGCTCGGTCGAGTGTCGTCTTTCCTTGGCCTCGGTTCATCTCCACAACCTCATTCCACCTGAGAACTGAAGGCTCTGCTATGCCTTTGCTAGCGAGGCTGACTTAGTGTGTTCTTGGCCCTCCAAGTGGCAGGTTGAGCTTCCATGCTTTGTCCATCGCACAAGGTCCCTGAGTTGCTCGTCCGGTAGTGGCTCCACATAGGATGCATCGCCGTCCGAGCCACTGACCAGCCGCTCACTCTGCGAACCCAGGATGTGTTGTTGGGTGATGCGGTAGCTTCTCAGGTATACACTCCCGGCTAGTTTCTTGACATCCACAAGCGCGTGGTCGAACAAACCTCCTCGGCGCCACCATCTAGGTGGATTTTGAGGGAGGTGCTATAATGGCGTGGTCAAGTTGTATATATGTCTCTCACGAGTCTCTTCCTTCAATCCGGATTCTCTCTTGTCTCTGTCCTCATCACTTTAGTTTATCTCCAAGTCTTTACATCTCTTTTTGCTTGAGAGTCATTATTTTATAAACGACATAGCGGACGGGCTGAGCATCGCCACCATGTCTCCTGCTAGCAAATTCCTCGGGCTCTTCAGCCTTGTAGCAACTGCTCAGGCAGCATGCTCTAACTTCATAATAGACGACTTTTCAAGATCATCCGTTGGCGGAGTTAACAAGCTCAATTCGTGGACCAGTGACGACGGTTCCATGTCAAAGATCGCCATCACCAACGGAGCACTCACCTTCACTCCCAAAGCCGATACCACTTCATACTTCTACGAGACTCTGGGGTGCGTCAAAGCAACTACCCAGGGCTACAAGGCCCTGTCGCTGTCGATCACGGGGCCCAAAGACGCTTCCATGTTGTTGGAAATCCAGTCAAGAACATCATGTAGCGACAACACATACAAGAGCCAATGGGTCACCATCTCGGGCCTCACTGGCTCACAGCAAACGGTTACCATCTCTCTATCTTCATTCACGGAGGCAAACCTTGACGCCATCACCGGATTCGTCTGGTCCACATACTCTCAATTCTCCTCGTATTCATTCGACAACTTGCAATTCCTGTGCAATGATGCTACCAGTCCATCTACTCCAGCAACACCAATTTCAAGCAGCTCTCAGTCCAGCCCCATTCTTTCGGGCGCTACAACTCGCACTTCGATATCGTCTACATCCGGAAGTGCACGAGCTGCAAGCACGGTGTCGAGTACTGCCTCCTCCTCTTTCTCGACGTCAGCCGGGCCATCAGGCGCCTCTCAGAGTGCTACCTCGTCCGCGGCAAACTCCCGGGCCAGCAGTACATCTTCGGTAGCTTCAAGTGTTCGCTCATCATCCCCGTCCATATCTTCTGTCAGGATGTCAGCTACCTCCAGCTCCGCCACTTCCCAGTTGTCACCTGCTTCGTCGAGCTGCAGCAATCTTCTCATCGACGATTGGGAGTCCCAGTCACGGCTGACTTTCCTCTTCTATAATGCCATGCTTCAGCCAAGCAGCGATGACGGTACCATGAAGAGCATCGCTGTGAGCGGTAACAGGGTAACATTATCACCAAACAACAAGGACTCTTACTTCTACAGCAAGACTGCCTGCACAAATGCCAAGACGCAGACTTATGGTGGTATCTCTCTGCGCATCAAGGCCACCAAGGGTACGACATTCCAAGTCCAGATGGCATCGCCGGCGACATGTGGCGGTGATGATACAGTCTTTGGCTTTCAGTCCACGGCTGATCTCGGATGGACATTCGACGGCACCGAAAAGCTGTACAGCTTTCCCTTCTCCAAGTTTCCTACCATCAACCAGTCCAAGATATCCTCCATTTTGTTCGGCTCACTCTCAGGGGCTGTGACTTTTGGTCCCATGGCCTTCTACTGCGGAAGCACACCCTCTGAGTATATCGTCAAGACTCAGCCGTCCGTTTCTGCTACAGCTTCGACTGTCCCTGCGCCCAGCGCCACAGTTCCGGCCAAGGTCATCGATAACTTTGCAAGCCAGAGCCAAAACGCCCTTGGATTCTGGCATGGAGGTGATGTCGACACTGCAGCGAAGTGGACCAAGGGAAAGGTTGTTATCAAGGCACCAGACGCCGACTACTCTTACTACACGCAATTCGGAGATGGCTGCACTGACATGACCATGTACGATGGCTCTTACTTGCACGTTGCATACTCGGGAAGCAATAAGTTCACCATTGCGATGCAGCAGCATAACACACAATGCAGCGATACTGTAGCACCTTTCCCCGAGACCTGGGATTCATTGGAGGCGGCTCGCTATGCCACTGGCAACGACATCTACATTCCCATTTCCCACTTCAACATCGTACGCAAGCGTGCTGTTGGCCTGGCTTTCAAAGGCTTCTACACCAATGAGGCGGTCACTTTGACCAAAGTTGAAATCGTTTCGTCTGTTCCCGCCAATACGCTTATCCCAAACAAGCTGCCCAGCGGTAACCTGGTCTTTGCTTGCAAGCGACCCAATTCGATTGCCTTTGCCATCGATGATGGTGACCCAAAGTACGCCCAGGAGGTTATGGAGGTCATCAGATCGGAGAACATCAAGGTCACCTTCTTTACCGTCGGTGCTCCGTTGAGAGACCCCTCTACGAATCTGAGCACCATTTATCAGGACATGATGAAGGAAGGCCACCAAATGGCCCTTCATAGCTACACCCACCCTAGAATGGAGGGGCTCCCCAACAACGACGCTATCATGTGGGAGTATAGCCAGGACATTGCCGCTGTTAAGGAGCAGTTCGGCATCACGACCAAGTACTTCCGCCCTCCTTTCGGTAACGAGGGCGCTCGTATGAGACAGCAGCTGGTTGCGGCGACGCAAAGCAACAGCCCCTACATTGTGAACTGGAACATCGATGTCGAGGATTGGCTCTACGCCCAGTCCGACACTCCCGAACAGCAGAAGGTGTCTTTCAAGCGCGACCTGGACAAGGGCGGCAGTCTCGTTGTCATGCACTACTTGTATCCCAGTACTGTCAGCTATTTGAGGGACTTCATCAAGATGGCCAAGGCCACGGGAAAGCAGCTCATGCGGGTAGATCAGTGTATGGAGGACCCCGATGCGCCTCCGTTGTAATTGATAGGATGGGATGTTCACTGTATGATAATTGAAATAGCTACATATGGGATGAGATGGAGACATATAGAGATTCAGGCAGGCAACTTTTTAATTCATATGATTCGAAGACATTCTACCGTTTTCGCATTCTCACTTTCTCTCGTAATTATAACTTACCTTTTCGGGTACGTAAAATCACTAGGTGCAAAACGGGTAGCAGTGGGCATATACGAAAGTTCTATACTATAGGTATCCTCAAATATAAAAATATAAGATGCTTGTAATATTTCCGCCTAGTTATAGCGGGCGAATATTTTTATTCCAAGTTAACTTAAAATAAATCTCTTAAGAAGGATTAGGTATTAACTTAAGCTAGTAAATAATTTTTTTAATAATTTTGATTAAATTATTTATTTATTTTAAAGTTTTATTTTTATTAATAATTCGGGCGGTTTTTAACTTTATTTATTTATTTTTATATTTTACTTTTATTAACTACTCGGGCGATTCTTAATATTAATTATATAGTATTAATATATAATATTAATAAATACTCTTACTATCTTAATAAAAATTTTTTTTTAAAAATTTCTATTTTTTTAACTTTCCCTCTTATAAAGTTTATAACTACGGATTATAGTCTACTGAGACAGTATAAGTATTTACTAATACTATATACTAATACCGTATAATCGATATTAAGAACCGCCCGAGCAGCTAGTAAAGGCAGAAAATATAAATAAATAACTACGGATATTTAACTTAATATTATTTATATAAAGTTAATATCTTTTTAGGGCCCGGTCTGCTTTATTAAGGGCTATTTTCGCTTTTATAAATAAGCTAGTTTATTAAGGTTAATATTAAGTATTTTTATTACGTACTTTAATAAAACTTTATAACTAATTATAATTAGCTATAATTATTCAAAAATACTAATAATCCCGTTATAATATATTAATTACTTTCTAAGTAGCTAAAAACTACTCCCTATTTTCTACTTTATTTAATAACTTTAAAATATCCTTTTTAATCCTTTTTATTCTACTTTTATATTACGTTTTAAAAATATTAATAATATTTTAAAATTAATTAAGTATTTTAAAGCTATTATATTATATAAGCTAAGTATTAATTAAAATAATAACTATATTAATAAATCTCTTTTTAATTTTTAAGTTAATAATATTTAATTTATATTTTTTAAAACGATCGTATTATAGTTCGGGGTTTTTTAATATAATATTTATAAGATTAAATTTCTAGTTATTAAAGAAGTCCTAGGGGTTAATATAGCGGTTTTTTTCTACTTTTATAAATATAAAAAATCGACCTTAATAAGATTACGCTTTTAAAGGAAATTATATAATATAATATACTTTTTAATTATATAATATACGTAATATATCCTAAGTATACACTTAATATAATATAATAATTTTAATATAAAAACTGCTATTTAATTCGGGATAAGTAAGCTACCTTATTACTTATTAATAATAGGCTAAGTAATATCCTTATATAGTAGCGCTAGTTAAAAAGGTTAATAATAAAGGTTAGTTATAATAGTTAGCTATAATAATTAGTTATAATAGTTAGTTATAATAGTTAGAAGTAGCATTTTTAAATTATAAAGGTTCTAAACTTTAATAATAACGTAAAAGTTTTTTAAAAAAGGGCTAAATAGGCTAATATTTATTACTTTTTTATTATACTAAAGCTCGTAAAATTTCTTTTTATTCTTATTATTTTTAATATTACCTAAAGCTAATCTTTATTTAAACTAAATAAATTTATTAAATAAATCTATTAAATAAATTTACTTAATAAACTTATTAAATAAACTTATTAATATATAAACTACTACCTTAACGAGAACCTATTTTAAAAATACTTATTAATAAGTCTACTCCTCTCGGGCTAAGTACCCTTAATTAGCTTAATATTATAATTATTATAGTTAATATAAGTATGCCCGAGGAGTAGCGAAGTACTTTTTAATAATATAAAATTTAGTTAGGTAATATTATAAGCGCTATAAATAACTAGGTTAATATAAATATTAAAATTTAATATATTAATATTAGTTTAGTTATAATAGTTATAATAAACAAGCTAGAAGTATATAAAATTAAAATAATAAACTAATACTTTAAATAGCTCTTATAAAACCCCCTAAGTAATAATAATATTTAAATAAAAAAAAGATTATATTAAACCTAGCTATTTATATAAGCTAGTATTAAGAAGTCCTATATATTTATTTTATTATTCTACTTTTACTAACTACTTAGGCAATTCTCGATATTAGTTATATAGTATTAATATATAGTATTAGTAAATACTTATACTATCTCGTTAGACTATTTTTTCGATTTTCTTTTACTTTTTAAACTTTCCCTCTTATAAAGTTTATAAATACGGATTAACGGCGAGAAGTCCTATATATATTAAAATAAATAAAGCTTATTTTATAAATAAGTAGTAAAAAGTTAGGAGCTATTAATAAAAAGGAGATAATAGTTAAGTTAGTTAACTATTTTAGTTATTAATTAGGTATAGAACGTATTATACTTAGTTTTCCTTAATACGTAATATATAGTACGGCCCTGGCAGATTGCTTTATTAGGGGGGCTAGGGGTTAATAATAACTAAGTATCTTAGTATTTTAATAATATATATTTAAAAATAAGTAAATAATTTAATAATAATAATAATAATAAGGTAATAATAATAAATAGTAAGGGAAGTGTTTTTTAATTTTAATAAAAAAAACGAGGTAATAAATATATATATATATATACGAGTTAAAGTCAAGAGTACTAAGGTAAATATCGTACTTATAGAAGTTAATATTATTTATAATAATAATAACGAGGGTATTTTTAATATTATTATTATAAACTATAGTTATTTAAAAGAGTAAGGAACTTAGCTAAGTACGCGGGCTTATAAAGTAATAGCGTTAAGTATTTAATATTATTATTAATAATTTATAATTATAAACTTTATAAGAGGGAAAGTTAAAAAGGTAATAAACCTAAAAAAATAGTTTATTAAAATAGTAAGAGTATTTATTAATATTATATATTAATATTATATATTAATATTATATATTAATATTATATTTAATTTTAAATACTAATATTATATTTAATTTTATATTCTGCCTTTACTAGTTACTCGGGCAGTTCTTAATATCGATTATATAGTATTAGTATATAGTATTAATAAATACTCTTACTATTTTAATAAACTTAATTTCTTTTTTTAAATTTTCTAACTTTTTAACTTTCCCTCTTATAAAGTTTATAACTACGGATTATTAACAGTAATATTAAGTATATAACGCTATTATTTTATAAGCTGCTTACTTAGCTAAGTTTACTATTTTCTAAGTAATAGTAGTTTATAATAATATAGTATTAGAGATACCCTCGTTGCTATTATTAAGAATAATACTGACCTTATTAATATACGCTTTTAACTTTAATTCGTATATATATATTTATTTTTATATTTTACTTTTACTAACTACTCAGACGGTTTTTAATATTAGTTATATAATATTAATATACGATATTAATAAATATTTATACTATTTTAATAGACTATTTATTTTTAAATTTCCTTCCTCTTTTTTATCTTTCCCTCTTATAAAGTTTATAACTACGGATCATTAATAATAATATTAAATACCCGACGCTACTACTTTATAAGCCTACGTAATTAGCTAAGTTAGCTACTTTTTTAAGTATAATAGCTTATAATAATAATATTAAAGATGCCCTTATAATCGTTATTAAATAATATTAACCTCTATAAGTATAATATTTACTTTAATACTTTAAACTTTAACTTGTATATATATATATATATATATATATATATATATATATATTCGTTACTTTATTTCTTTTATTAAAGTTAAAAACGCTACTTCCCTTACTATATTATTATTATTATTATTATTATTATTATTATCTAACCGTTTACCTTAAGTATTTGTTTTTTTATTTCTACCTTTACTAGCTACTTGGGCAATTCTTAATATCGATTATATAGTATTAATATAAAGTATTAATAAATACTCCTACTATCTCGTTAGACTATTTTTTTTTAAATTTTCTACTTTTTTAAACTTTCCCTCTTATAAAGTTTATAATTACGGATTATTTTAAGTATATTTTATTAAAATACTAAAACGTTAATAACTAATCGACCCTTAGGGCTTCTTTAATAACTAGAATTTTTAAATTTATAAATATTATATTAAATAACCCCGAGTTATAAAAAGACTACCCCCCCTAACAGAGCAATCTACCGGGGCCGTACTATATATTACGTATTAAAGAAAACTAAGTATATTACGCTCTATACCTAATTACTAATTAAAATAGCTCTTAACTTTCCCCCGCTTTTAGCTATCTAGAGGGCGAGCTATATTTATTTTAACATATATAAGACCTTTTAGTACTAGCTTATATAGGTAGTTAAATCCCGTATTATATACTCTTTTTTATTAAGGGTTAGGGGGCCCCTTATATATTCCCTTATATTTATAATATAGCCTATATTAAAAGGATTTTTAGTTCTATAAAATATAATTTTTAAGCTAGTGTTAATATATTAGATCTTAACGTCCGTATTAGCCCGGCTATTTACGGCGTTTATATTATTACTTAGCCAAATTCTATATTATTAGAAAGTATTTTACTACTTCTTAAATATACTTATATTAATTATAATAATTATAATATCGAGCTAACCGAGGGTACTTAGCCCGAGAGGGGTAGACTTGTTAATAAGTATCTTTAGAGAGTTCTAGCTTACTAATTACTAACTATATACTAGGAGTAAAGTAAGTTCTTATTAAGGTAGTATTTTAATTAGCTAACTTCTTAACTAGTTATTTAATTAGCTATTTAAGTAGTAGTTTATATATTAATAGGTTTATTTAGTAAATTTATTTAGTAGATTTGTTTAGTTTAAATAAAGAGTAGCTTTAGGTAATATTAGAAGCGATAAGGATAGAAAGAATCTTTATGAGCTTTATAAATATTAACTTATTTAGCCCTTTCTCTAAAAACCTCTACGTTACTATTAAAGTTTAGAACCTCTATAGTTAAGGGCTGCTTCTAATTATTATAGCTAACTATTATAGCTAATTATTACGGCTAACCTCTATTATTAACCTTTCTAACTAGCGCTATTATAAGGTAGCTTACTTATTTTAAATTATATAGCGGTTTTCGTATTAAAATTATTATATTATATTAAGCACGTACTTAGGGTATATTATATATATTATATAGTTAAAAAGTATACTATATTGTATAATTTTTTTTAAAAGCGTGATCCCGTTAAGGTCGATCTTTTATACTTATAAAGCTAGAAAAAAAACCACTATATAAAAAGACTACTTTAATAAATATTATGTTAATAACATTAATTTATAAAAAACGAATAAATATATTATAATAAGTATTACCCTTATTAGTACCCTTTTAATATAGTAAAATAGTATAAATAAGCCTAGACTTAATAATATAATTAGGAGCTTAAAAAGAGCATAGTTAAGTATATTAAATAGGAATATTAAAAAAAGGTTATTATTAAATAAAATAAAATAAAAAAGGTAAGGGGTAGTATTCGGCTATTAAGAAGGTAATTAATATATTTTAGTAGCGGGGTTATTAGTATTTTGAGTTTAGTTAGTATTAATAGCTACTTAGTAATAGCTACGGCTAGCTATAGTTAGTTATAAAGTCTTATTAAGTACGTAATAAAAACTTAATATTAACCCTAATAAACTAGCTTGCCTATAAAGGTAAAGATAGCCCCTAATAAGGCGGACCGGACCCCAAAGGGTCGTATATATATATATATTCGTTATTTTATTTTTTTATTAAAATTAAAAAATACTTCCCTTACTATTTATTATTATTATACTATTATTATTATTATTATTATTAAACTATTTATTTTAAGAATATTTAGAATACTAAAACGCTAACTCGTTAACTTATAGGGATACTTTATAGGCTAGTAGTTCGATCTTATTAATATTATACTTAATAATCCCGATTTATAAAAGAATTATTTAAAGGAGTATATAGTGGTTTTTTTCTAGCTTTATAGGCATAAAAGATCGACCTTAACGGGATCACGTTTTTAAAAAAAATTATATAATATAATATACTTTTTAACTATATAATACGTATAATATACCCTAAGTACGCGCTTAACGTAATATAATAATTTTAATATAAAAACTGCTATATAATTCGGGATAGGTAAGCTACCCTTTACGTAGTAGCGCTAGTTAGAAAGGTTAATAATAGAGGTTAGCTATAATAATTAGTTATAATAGTTAGCTATAATAGTTAAAAGCGGCCTTCTTTAACTATAGAGGTTCTAAACTTTAATAATAATATAGAGGGTTTTAAAAAAAGGGCTAAATAAGCTAATATTTACTACTTTTTTATTATATTAAAGCTTATAAAAATTCTTTTTATCCTTATCGCTTCTAATATTACCTAAAACTACTCTCTATTTAAACTAAATAAATTTACTAAATAAATTTACTAAATAAACTTATTAATATATAAACTACTACCTAAATAGCTAGTTAAATAACTAGTTAAGAAGTTAGCTAGTTAAAATACTACTTTAACGAGAACTTACTCTAAAAATACCCGTTAATAAGTCTACCCCTCTTAAACTAAGCACCCTCTTTAACTAGCTTAATACTATAACTATCATAACTAATATAAATATACTTAAAAATTAGTAAAGTACTTTTTAATAATATAGAATTTAGCTAAGTAATAGTATAAATATTATAAATAATTAGGCTAATATAGATATTAAGATTTAATATATTAATACTAATTTAGAAATTATATTTTATAAAACTAAAAATCCCTTTAATATAGGCTATATTATAAATATAAAAGAATATATAAGGGGCCCCTTAACTTTTAATAAAAAGGAGTATATAATACGAGATCTAACTACTTATATAAGCTAGTACTAAGAGGTCTTATATATATTAAAATAAGTATAGCTTACCCTCTAAATAGCTAAAAATAGGGGAAGGTCGGGAGCTATTTTAATAAATAATTAAGTATAGAGCGTAATATACTTAGTTTTCCTTAATACGTAATATATAGTACGGCCCCGGCGGATTACTCTATCAGGGGGATTTAAAAAAGTATAAACTAGCTATTATTAATTTAAAAATTTAAAAAGACGTATATACTTTTATAAGTATTACTATTATTAATACTTAGCTTATATAATATAATAGTTTTAAAATACTTAACTAACTTTTAAATATTATTAATACTTTAGTATTATTATAGTAAAATAAGAAGTTTAGAGAGATTAAAAAGAAAAATCTAAAGCTATTAAAAAAATAAAAAGTAGGGGGTAGTTTTTAGTTATTTAAAGGGCGATTAATATATTATAGTAGCGGGATCGTTAGTATTTAGGAATAGCTATAGCTAGCTATAGTTAGTTATAAAGTTTTATTAAAGTACGTAATAAAGATATTTAATATTAACTTTGATAGACTAGCTTACTTATAAAGGCGAAGATAGCCTTTAATAAGGCGGACCGGGCCCTAAAGGGATATTAATATTATATAAATAAATCGAGAACTGCCTAAGTAGCTAGTAAAAGTAGAATAAAAATAAATAAATAAAGTTAATATATTAAATCACATCCTTTTAATAGAGTAATCTGCCGGGGCTGTAACGTATATTACGTATTAGGGAGAACTAAATATATTACGCTCTATACCTAATTACTAATTAAAATTAACTAACTTAATTATTATTTCCCTTTTGTTAATAGCTCTTAACTTTTTATTATAGTTTTTTAAGTTCTAATTATTTAAAAAGCGAGTTATACTTATTTTAATATATATAAGACCTCTTAGTATTAGCTTATATAAATAGCTAAATCTTATATTATATACTCTTTTTTATTAAAGGTTAGGGCCCTCTTATATATTTTTTATGTTTATAATATAGCTTATATTAAAGTGATTTTTAGTTTTATAAAATATAAATCTTAAGCTAATATTAATATATTAAATCTTAATATTTATATAGTAGTTTTTTTTAGCTTTATAAGTATAAAAGATCGACCTTAATAAGATTATGTTTTTAAAAGAAATTATATAATATAATATACTTTTTAACTATATAATACGCATAATATATCCTAAGTACGCGCTTAATATAATATAATAATTTCGATATAAAAACCGCTATTTAATTCGGAATAGGTAAGCTACCCTCTTTAACTACTTATTAATAATAAGCTAAGTAATATACTTATGTAGTAGCGCTAGTTAAAAAGGTTAATAGTAAAGGTCGGCCGTAATAATTAGTTATAATAGTTAATTATAATAATTAGCTATAATAATTAGAAGCGGCCTTCTTTAATTATAAAAGTTCTAAACTTTAATAATAACGTATAAGTTTTTTAAAAAAAGGCTAAATAGGCTAATATTTATTACTTTTTATATTAAAGCTCGTAAAGACTTCTTTTATTCTTATTATTTTTAATATATAAGAGATTAGGCTATAAGTACTTAATTAGCGAGGCTATAATATAAGTATAAGTATATTATAAAACTAAAGCTTATAAAGTCCTTTATATAAGCTTTATTTTTTAAAAAGTTCTTTAATAATACGATTTATATATAAATCGCTAAGTTATTAGCGTTTTATTACTAACTATATCCTAAACTTATTATAATTACTCCCCCCTTATATAACTTTAGTTTTTAAAATTATTATATAATATCTTTTTTTAATATTAATAATAAAACTATTAACGTCGTTATTTATAATAAATTTTTTAAAACGTTAATAATATCTTTTTTTATTTAAAAATAAGGTATTACTCCTATTTTATTATTTAATAAATACTTTATTATTATTATTTAGTAATAATACGCCGACTAGTTACTAAGTTAGTAATATATATTTATAATAAAGTATTTTAATTATTATAATATATAAGGGCCTACTTAACCTCGTAGTAGTTATTATTACTAAGTTATTAAGTAAAATAAAAGATGTTTTCTTATTACTAATTGCGTATTTACTTTTTTCTTTTCCTCTTTTATTTAGTAACCGTTTTATAAATTTTTTTTCATATAACTATACCTTTTTTTTTTATAATATTCTAATTCTATATTATTTTTTAATTATAATTCTCTTATTATATTATTATTAAGTATTTACTAAAATATTTACTATTTTACGTATTTAAAATATACTTAATATAAAGTGTAATTTTTAAAAAAGCTTTTATAATTTTTATAATAATACTCCTTATATATACTACTTAGCTAGTATATATTATAATATTAACGAGCTCGTTTATATTATTAGCGCTTATATTACTAAATATATTATTTATTAATTTAATAAAAGAAAGTATTTTACTATAAGTTATTAAGTCCTTACTAATCCGTTATTAAAGTATTTAGCTAATAATATTTTTTAAGTTCCCGAGGAGCTATATAGCGCTATTTAGTTTATTTAAAATACCCTTATAAAGTTTTATAATATTAAGGTATAGGGTAGCCTTAATTTTTATAAGTACGGCTATATTCTCTATATTTTTAGCTATACTACTAATATATAAAAAAAGGTTATTACTTATATCACTAAATTATTAATAAGTAATAAAAAAAAGAAGGTCTACTTTGAGTAAGCTATTTTTTAAAAGCTTATTACTAACTACGAGTATTTAAACTTATTAATTTTAATTATAATAAATTACTAATAATCGTTTAGTAAATTTTTTTTTTATTAATTTAAATTTTTTTTAAGCTAGTATATTTAATATTAATAACTAAACTAAGATTATCTCTTACCTTAGTTACTTTTAGTTAGCTTATTTTTATAATAATAGCTACGTAACTACTCTATAAAATAATTTTAATACTCTAACTTAGTATTATAAAAAGACTCTCTAGGGCGTTATTATTATATATATTTAGGAATTTCTTAATTTCCTTATTTTTATAAGCGCATTATTAAGTATTTAGTAAATAAGGTATTTATTTATATTATTATTATATATAGCGTTATTTTTAATTTTTATAGTCCTAAAACTCGGATTTTTATTAAGAAATATACTCTTATTACTTATCACTATATTGCGTTGAGCGCGTGCTTGGGATACATTGCGCGTATTGTGTAGTTAAAAAGTGTACTGTATCGTGTGATTTCCCTTGAAAGCGTGATCCCGTTAAGGTCGATCTTTTGTGCCTGTAAAGCCGGAAAAAAAACCACCACATACTCTTATTACTAACTATATTTTTAATAATAAAAATAAGTAAAATAATTTTAAGTTTAAGTTTAATAAGTCCTAGTATAAAAATAATAATTTTAAAAAGCTCTTTAGTAATTTAGAGAATTCTTTTTTTTAATATTATAATAAGCGTTACTATTTTAATATTAATAATTTATTAATTTTTACTTATACTACTTTTTTTAATATAAATAAAGGTTCCCTAGCTTTTAATTATATTATTTTAAATCTTAATAAAGCTAATATTATACTCTTTTTATTCTAAATAAAAGCTTTATAATAGTTTAATATAACTATTACTTAGATTAAAGTTAAAGTTATAAGTTATAATAAATAGTTCGATATTAATAAGTTCTTTATAAATATTAATATTACCTAGGTCCCTTAGCTTAATTTAAAAAATGAGAGCGTTATTTTAAATAACGTCCCTCGTCTTTAACTTATTATTAATAATAATAGCGTTACGCCCCCTATTTTACTTCTTATTATACCTCTTATTATACCTCTTATTATAATTCTTATTATACCTCCTATTATAGCTCTTAGTAATAACTAAATAGTAAACGCTTTATGAATTATTATTATTAATATATATAATAACCTATATAACTTTAACTACTTTTTTCTTATTTATTATACTATTAATAAAATTAATAACCTTACTCTAAGTAATTAACTAAGTACGTATATAAAGCCTCTTTACTTTTTACTTACTAAGTATAGTATTATTACTAATTATTATATTTTAAAAATATACGCTAGAACTATTATTATTATTATTAATATTATATAAGTTACTCCTCTTATATAACTAGATTTTAGTAATTCCTTAGTAACGTATTACTAAGAATTATAATACTATATCTTTTTTTTAAAAGTTATACTAGGCTAGATAAAAAGGGTTTTATAAAGTATTATTAATTAACTTATTTTTAATAACCTTTTATTATAAACTTAACGTTTATTATCTTATTTTATATAGTGGTTTTTTTCCGGCTTTATAGGTACAAAAGATCGACCTTAACGGGATTACACTTTCAAAGGAAATCACACAATATAGTACACCTTTTAACTACATAATACGCGCAATATGCCCTAAGTACGCGCTCAACGCAATATAATGATTTCGATACGAAAACCGCCATGCAATTCGGGATGGGCAAGCTGCCCATTATCTTATTTTATATATATCCTTTTTTTATAGTATTCGAATTTTTTAACTATTTTTATTATACTTTTAAAATATTTAATAAGCTTTTACGTATTATATTTTATAAACTACCTAGCTTATTTAATAAAATAATATAAGTTTCCTTTTTTATTTTATTTTATAATAATTCTTTTAACTTTTTAAATATTTTATTTATTCTTTAACTCCGGGAGGTTTATTATTTAATTATTAACTTTTTAGTAATTTCTTTATAATTCGAGCTTATAAACTAAAGAAATATTATATATTCTCTAATACTATTTTAATAAATATACTTAATAAGCTTATTTACCTACCCTTTTAATTATTACTATTTTAATATATTTAAGTACTAATTTATTATTTTTAAAACGTATATTCTTTATTAATAGGCTAACGACCTTTTTATAATTAAACTCTTTTAGGGTATATTTTTTATTATAATAAGCTACTTAGCTCTTTAAAACTTATACTTAAGCTTACGTAGCTTAGGCCCTAATTTTATTAATTTTTTAAACCTTTTTATAAACCCCCTAAACTATAGTTTTATAATTAAATATATATTTAATATACTTAAAATAATAGTTATATAATACTATATAAGGATATTTTTATAATAAAGTATTAGTTATTATTATATATAAACTCGGCCTTTTTTAACTACGCTACTTATTTATTTAGCGAGCCTTTAGTATAAATTTTTAAATACTTTTTTAATATTTAATAAATCCGTTCCGTTTAGCTATTTATTTATAAGTAATACATAGTAAATAATTAGTAATATATTACCTATTTTTTAATAAACTCCTCTTAAAATACGCTTATAAAAAGCTTATTTTTATTTATAATAATACTTTTTAATATACTAAACTTATATTTAACCTCCTTATATAAAATATTTACTATTTATATTACGTTAAGTATTTTAATAATAAATAAGAACTTTATAAACTTTATTATATAATAAAAAATAATTAAAATATAGTCGTACTTAGTACTATTATTATAAGTACTTAGTAATAGCTCTATAATAAAGTTTATAAATATTTTTTAGAATAAATATAAAAATAATAGTAATAACTATAACTCATTATATAGCTTATATTTTAAAATTATAACTCTTAAATAATACTCATAGTTCTTAACGTATTTCTAAATATCTTATTAAATATTTTTTTAATAAAACTTTTTTTAAATTAGTTTAAAAGTTTTCATAGCTCTTATATAACCTACTTTATAATTATTATAATATTAATAAAAAATCTCTATTTAAAGAAATTCTATTTAAAGAATAATAAGTCTTTTTTTAAACAAATAGTATACCCTATTTATTAAGTTAATATACTCTTAGCTCGCTAACTATAGTACGAACTCTTACTAATTATAATATATAAAACTTATTTTTAATTTATAATTTTTTAATAAGCTCTTTAGTTTTTAATAAAAAATAAGAAATAAATACTATTTTACCCCTTATAAACTCCTTTATAATAAGACGTAAAATATACTATTTTAATATAATAACCCTAATTCTATTTAACTTCTCTTTATTCTTATTAAACTATTAACGAGCGTTTATTAATAACTCTTTTACTTTTTTATTTTAAATTATTATAATAATAATTATTATTATTTTATTAATACGCCCTATAGTACGTTATTAATATAAAAGAAAGGATTCCTTATTTTTAAAACTAGCTAATATTTAACTAGGATTATAAAAAGAGGCCTTAATTATTTAAATATATACCTTAGTAATATTTTTTTTTAAACTAATTATCCTTTATTAAATATTAAATAGTAGTTTATTAATAAGACGTAGCTTCTAAACTAATATAAAGAGGACGTTTTTATAAAGTACTTACCTTTTTATATAATTTAGCTTTTTAAATAGACCGTTTATTAAGTTTCTTTTTCTTAGCTTATATTTTAAATTAAAATTAAATATTAATAGTTTATATACTTATTTCATAAGCCTTTTTTAAAAATCCTGCGCTAATATACTAATTACTTTTTTAAATACTTAATAATTTATTAAAATTATAAACTTTTATAAAAAGCTTTAGAAATAATAAGCTTAGTACTCTAACTTTTTTATTATAATAAGTAGTTCTTATTAATTTATAGCCTATTACTACTTTATATTTAAGAGCTTTTATAATTAATAAATAATAAGTCGCTATTTTTTATTAGCTTATTATAATAAAATTATTATAATAACTTTAATTAAAGCGTCGGTTTTTATTTATATAATACGTTATAAGTTCTAATATATAAGTATAGTTACTAAAATAAAAACGACTTTTAATTAATTAAATACTTTATTTATTTTTTAAGTTTATTAAAAATCCTTTATTTACCCCTTTTTTTTTTAATAATATTATTAATAGTATAATAATACTTAAATATTTAATAATAAATTTTTAATAAAAATTATAAAACCCTAAGAATACTTAGATATCCTTAATAAACTCTAGCGCTTTTTAATTAATAATTATTTATATTTATAATAAGTTAATCTCGATTCTTTTTAATATAATAATATAATTTAAAAATTTAACCCTTTTTCAAATAAAATAAGTACTTTAATAGTTTAATAAAAAGCCTATATAACTATAAATATTAGAGGACCTTTTTAATATTTTTTATATATTACTCCTTTATTATTAAGTAAATTATTAAATTATTTATATATACTATATAATAAATATTTAATAAATTAGCGAGCGTTTAGTAAATATATACTTAGAACGTTACGGGTACGTTTATTAACTTAAAAAGTATAATAATATATTTAAAATAGCTATATTAGCTCCGGAACGCTATTTTTTATTAATCTTTTTTTTAATTTAAATATAATAATAAGTATCCTTAATATCTATTTTAGAAATTTATTTTATTTTATAAAGCCTATTTAAGAGCTTATTAATAAGTAGTAATAAGTATCGATTTTTTTTAATTACTTTATTTAGCTTATAATAATTTATATAAAAGCGTAGCGTACTGTTTTTTTTTTAATATAAGAAAGATCGGTACCCTAGGCTTACTAATTAAAAATGTAATATAACTATTTACTAAGTTCTTAATAATATATATATAAAGCTTATTAAGTTATTTCTTATTTAATAAATAAATAGGGCTATATAGCGGTTTAGTATTTAGAACTAAGTTAACTAAGTATTCTATCCTACTATATAACTACGGTCCTTTTACTAATTACTTATTAAATATCTCTATTTTTAATTAAAGTTTTAATAATAAACCCCCTTATAGTTTAGTCTTTATTATCCTTATAATATTTTTTATATTAATAATATATAATATATAAGCCCTCTTATAATTTTTAATAATATTACGAGCTATTACCTCTAGTTTAGTAATAAAAATAAGCTCGTATAATTATATATTTATTATAATATTAATATAAATACCCTCTTAGCTTATTAATAATTATAATAATAAAAAGTCTATTATTCTTTTATTTTTATTAACTATAGTAAATAGTTACCGAATTCTCCTTAGCTATTTATAGTAGTTAATAAAGAAGAGTATTAGTTAATAAGCCTTTTTTTAATTTACGGCTTTATTTTAAAAGTCCCTTAATAAAAGGGCTATAATAATAACTAAAGTTAACCCTAAGTAAGTAACGAGCTTAGTATTAATAATATTTATTTTAAAGTATATATTTATATTAACTTTTAGTAGCTTTTTAATCACCCCTTATAGAACTATTACTTTACTTTTTATAATTATTCTTATTAATACCCTCTTAATACTTAATATAAGTATATTAAGTATATTATTTATATTTATTCGTTTTTTAATAAGTTAACTTTTATAACTCTCGGCTTAGTAATAACTTATTAAATAGTTATTAATATTAGTTTTAATTAGAAATACGTTAGCTTATTATTACCCCTACTTCCCGACTTATTTTTTTAATACTTATTAAATATATAGCCTATTTTATTATATATAAAATACTTAATATTACTATTATAATACTTCTATAATAGCTTAGTATAAGTACTTTTATTATATAGCTTTTATAATATTATTTTTAACGAGTCCTTAGAGCTTAGCTTTTTAAAGCTTTTTTTATTCTTTTTTTTATAAAAAGGGGATATTTAACATAATTATTTTAATAACGGATATAACCTCTTTTTACTATCCTTTTATACCTAGTTATTACCCTTTTATTAATTTAATAACTATAATTTATTAGCCTCGTAAGCTATATTACGTACTCTTTTAATTAAGACTTTATAACGAATTAAATTATTTTATAACTAAAATAGTAATTTAAAAAAGAACTAATATACTTCTATTTTTAAATTCTTTATATTTTTTATACTTAGGTTATAATAGATTATTAATTATTTAATAAAAAACTAAATAGGGGTTTAACTTTTTTTTAATTTCTTTATTCTTAACTTTTTATAATATTCCTATTTTTATATCTTGGGGTTTACGTATTATTAACGAACGAATATTAAAAAGTTACCCTAAAAAAGGGGATCCTAAAGGCTTTTTTTATATTTTTATTATTACGTTTATAATAATAAGGATATTTTAAATAGGGCCTATTTGATATACTATTTTATAATACTTTTTATACGAAAATTATTATTTACTTCTATAATAATAATTTAATTTATTATTTAAGTACTCGTAAACTCTTTTTTAATTAGTTTATAATTATAAAAAAGAGGTTTTTTATATTTTTATTAACTCCCCCTAACGGAGTAATTTACTAGGGCCGTACTATATATTACGTATTAGGGAAAACTAGGTATATTGCGCTCTATATTTAATTACTAATTAAAACTCCTAACCTTCCCCCGCAGTTTTTTAAGTTCTAGTTATTTAGAGAGCGAGCTATACTTATTTTAATATATATAAGACCTCTTAGTACTAGCCCGCATAGGTAGTTAGATTTTATATTATATACTTTTTTTTATTAAAAGTTAGAGGGCCCTTTATATATTTTTTTATATTTATAATATAGCTTATATTAAGGGGATTTCTAGCTTTATAAAGTATAATTTCTAAATTAGTATTAATATATTAAATTTTAATATCTATATTAGCTTAGCTATTTATAATATTCGTATTATTACTTAGCTAAATTCCGTATTATTAAAAAGTACTTTATTACTTTTTAAGTATATTTACGTTAGTTATAATAGTTATAGTATCGAGCTAGCTAAGGGCGCTTAGCCTAAGAGAGGTAGACTTATTAATAAGCATTTTTAGCCTACTAATTACTAACTATATACTAAGAGTAGAGTAGTAGTTTATATATTAATAAGTTTATTTAGTAAATTTATTTAGTAGATTTATTTAGTTTAAATAGAGAGTAGCTTTAGGTAATATTAAAAACGATAAAGATAAAAAGAATTTTTATAAGCTTTAGTATAATAAAAAAGTAGTAAATATTAGCTTATTTAGCCCTTTTTCTAAAAACCTCTACGTTATTATTAAAGTTTAGAACTTCTATAGTTAAGGAAGGCTACTTTTAATTATTATAGCTAACTATTATAACTAACTATTATAACTAACCTCTATTATTAACCTTTTTAACTAGCGCTACTACGTAAGTATATTACTTAGCTTATTATTAATAAGTAGTAGGATAGCTTATTTATCCTAAATTATATAGTAGTTTTTGTATTAAAATCACTATATTATATTAAGCGCGTACTTAGGGTATATTATACGTATTATATAGTTAAAAAGTATACTATATTATATAATTTCCTTTAAAAACGTAATCTTATTAAGGTCGATCTTTTGCGCCTATAAAGCTAAAAAAAAAACCACTATATATTTTGATTAACTTAAATACGTTACTAACTACTTAATAAGCTATTAAATAAGCTCCTTATATTAATACCGGTTTTAATTTTAGTTTTTAATTATTATTTCTATTATTTTATAAAAATAGGTTATTATTAAGCTTATAAAGTTTATTAAATTAACTATTTTAATACTACCCCCTTTTTTATATATATTTAGATCTCGTATATTTAGTAATTAATTATTAATAAACGCCCCGTTTATAATAAATAAGGTCCTTAGGGTATTAATAAAGTAACTAGCTTATAAAAATAATCTACCCTAATTATCTTTTTTACTTAGCTTCTTTATAAATATTAATATTTAAATAAAACTTGTTTTATAATAAGCTCGTTTTTTTAAATAAAATAAGGTTAAATAATTAACTTTAAATAGCTATAGCTCGTTAATATTAATAACTCTTTATTAATAACTAAGTATTATTTCGTTAACGTTCCGTTTGTTTTTATAATTTATTATTATTTATATTAATTATTTTATAAAAATAGAAGCTTTAAAATTATAAAAGATTAGGTTATAAATACTTAATTAATAAAGCTATAATATAAGTATAAGTATATTATAAAACTAAAGCTTATAAAGTCCTTTATATAAGCTCTACTTCTTAAAAAGTTCTTTTATAATATAATCCGTATATAAGTTACTAAGTTATTAGTATCTTATTACTAGCCGTATCCTAAATTTATTATATAATATTATTTAAAGCTATTCTCTATTTGAACTAAATAAATTTACTAAATAAATTTACTAAATAAGTTTACTAAATAAACTTATTAATATATAAACTACTACTTAAATAGCTAGTTAGATAATTAGTTAAGAGGTTAGTTAGTTAAAATACTATTTTAATAAGAACTTATTTCAAAAAGAGTTTTGCTATTGGGGCAGTACTATTTGGCTATTGGGGCAGTAATCCACTTTATTGGCCAATCAGAGCCTACCTTCTGAACTCTAAACTTTTTCGCCCCGCTGCACCTGCCCACGGGCCACCCGGCGTAATTACCCACGGTCACAGTTGCCTACGGTCGCAATTACCTACGGTCGCAATTACCTACTTAATTACCTATTTAATCATCTTTTTGAATAAGCAGTTACAACCGTACGTGCCCGCAGCTGCTTTATGTATTTACGACCGTGGGCAATTGCGACCGTAGGTAATTGCGACCGTGGGCAATTGCGACCGTAGGCAATTACGCCGGGTAGCCCGTAGGCAGGTACAGCGGGTACGGGTGTGGGGTTATAGTCCGAGCTCTATAGCTATGAGCCCTCATTGGTCTAAAAAGTGGGTTACTGCCCCAATAGCCAAATAGTACTGCCCCAATAGCAAAACTCTTTAAAAATACTTATTAATAAGTTTACTCCTCTTGGGCTAAGTACCCTTAGCTAGCTTAACGTTATAACTATTATAACTAATATAAATATACCTAAGGAGTAGTAAAGTACTTTTTAATAATATAGAACTTAGCTAAGTAATATTATAAATATTATAAATAGCTAGGTTAATATAAATATTAAGATTTAATATATTAATACTAACTTAGTTATAATAATTATAATAAACGAGTTAGAAATATATAGGGTTAAAGTAATAAGTTAATATTTTAAATAGCTCTTATAAGACCCCCTAAGTAACGATAATACTTATATAAAAAAAGAAATTATATTAGACTTAATTACTTATATAGGCTAGTATTAAAAGGTCTTATATATATATAGTAGTTTTTTTCTAGCTTTATAAGTATAAAAGATCGACCTTAACGGGATTACGTTTTTAAAGGAAATTATATAATATAATATACTTTTTAACTATATAATACGTATAACATATCTTAAATACGCGCTTAATATAATATAATAATTTTAATATAAAAACTACTATTTAATTTAGGATAAGTAAGCTACTTTATAGTAGTACTAATTAAAAAAGTTAATAGTAGAGGTTAGCCGTAATAATTAGCTATAATAGTCGGTTATAATAGTTAGTTATAATAGTTAAAAGCGGCCTTTTTTAATTATAAAGGTTCTGAACTTTAAGAGTAACGTAGAGGTTTTTAGAGAAAGGGCTAAATAAGCTAATATTTATTACTCTTTATACTAGAGCTTATAAAAATTCTTTTTATTTTTATTGCTTTTAATATTACCTAAAGCTACTCTCTATTTAAACTAAATAAATTTACTAAATAAATTTATTAAATAAATTTACTAAATAAACTTATTAATATATAAACTACTACTTAGATAGCTAGTTAAATAACTAGTTAAGAAGTTAACTAGTTAAAATACTACTTTAATAAGAACTTACTCTATTCTTAGTATATAATTAGTAATTAATAAGTTAAAAATACTTATTAATAAGTCTACCCCTCTCGGGCTAAGTACCCTCTTTAACTAGGTCGACGCTATAGTTATTATAATTAATATAAATATACTTAAAGAGTAGTAAAGTACTTTTTAATAATATAGAATTTAGCTAAGTAATATTTTAAGTACTATAAATAGCTAGGCTAATACGGATATTAAGATTTAATATACTAATACTAGCCTAGTTATAGTAGTTATAATAAATAGGCTAGAGGTATATAAAGTTAAAGTAATAAGTTAGTATTTTAAATAGTTTTTATAAGACCCCTTAGGTAATAATAATATTTATATAAGAAAATAGATTATATTAAACTTAGTTATTTACGTAGGCTAGTATTAAGAGGTTTTATATATATTAAAGTAAGTAAAGCTCGCCTTATAGGTGGGTAGTAAAAGGTTAGGAGCTATTTTAGTTAGTAGTTAGGTATAGAGCGTATTATACTTAGTTTTCTCTAATACGTAATATATAGTACGGCCCCGGCGGATTACTCCGTCGGGGGGAAAGGTCTAATATATATTAAAATAAGTAAAGCTCGCCTTATAAGTAGGTAGAACTTAAGAGGACTATAGTAAAAAGTTAGGAGTTTTAGTTAGTAATTAGGTATAGAGCGTATTATACCTAGTTTTCCTTAATATATAATACACGGTACGGCCCCGGCAAATTACTCCGTTAGGGGGAGCTAAATTCTATATTATTAAAAAATATTACGCTACTCTTTAAATATATTTATATTAATTACAATAATTAGGGTATTAAGGGGGCCTAAGAATTTATTAAGCTCTAAAGGGGGGGACTTATTAAGGGGCATTTTTAGTAAAATAATAGTTTATATATTAATAAGCTCTTTGGGGTCCTGTCCGCCTCATTAGGGGCCATCTTCGCCTTTATAGGCAAGCTAATTTATTAAGGTTAATATTGAGTTTCTATTACGTACTTAATAAGACTTTATAACTAATAATAGCCGGCTATAGCTAGTATAGCTATTATTAACTATTAATACTAACTAAACTTAAGATATTAATAATCCCGCCGCCGTAGTATATTAATTACCTTTTTAATAACTAAATATTACCCCTTACTTTCTCTTTTTATCTTATTTAATAATAACCTCTCCTTATTAATATTCCTATTTAATATACTTACATATACTCTTTTTAAACTTTTAATTATATTATTAAATCTAGGCTTATTTATACTTTATTATATTAAAAAAGTATTAATAAAAGTAATACTTATTATAATATTTCTATCTATTTTTTATAAGTTAATATTATTAATATAATATTTATTAAAATAGTCTCTCTATAGCTCGGGGTTATTTAGTATAATACTCGTAAGATCGAACTTCTAGTTATTAAAGAAGTCCTAAGTATTAACGAGTTAGTATCTTAGTATTGTAATAAAGTATATTTAAAGTAAATAGTTAGATAATAATAATAATAATAATAATAATATAATAATAATAGCATAATAATAATAGTATAATAATAATAAATAGTAAGAGAAGCGTTTTTTAGTTTTAATAAGAGAAACGAGGTAACGAATATATATATATATATATAAGTAAAGTTAAAAGTATTAAAGTAAATATTATAATTAATATTATTCTTAATAATAGTAACGAGGGTATCTCCGATACTATATTATCATAAGCTACTATTACTTAGAAAAGTAACTAACTTAACTAGGTACGTAGTAGGCTTATAAAGTAGTAGCGTTAGGCGCTTAATATTATTATTAATAATACGTAATTATAAACTTTATAGGAGGGAAAGTTAAAAAAAGTAGAAAATCTAAAAAAAAAAAAAATTATTAAAATAGTAGGAGTATTTATTAATATTATATATTCATACTATATAAACGATATTAAGGATTGCCCGAGTAGCTAGTAAAAGTAGAATATTAAAATAAATAAACTAATACTTAAACCGTTACTTTA
Organism: Colletotrichum tamarilloi; assembly: GCF_030869305.1. Classification (NCBI taxonomy): domain Eukaryota; kingdom Fungi; phylum Ascomycota; class Sordariomycetes; order Glomerellales; family Glomerellaceae; genus Colletotrichum; species Colletotrichum tamarilloi. The sequence goes on along the minus strand of NW_026849563.1, from coordinate 7,042 downwards.
CTATTATTATTATAAACTATAATAAATAAATAAAAGCTATATTAAATAAGTAGTTCTTAAACGTTTAGTAATAACTTTATATTTATTATATTAATTTTAATATTATACTTAGGGCTAAGTAAAAGTAGGTTAAGAACCGTAGTTACAATAATAATAAGAATAATAATAAGTTTAATAATAAGAGATATTAGTTACTAATATAAATAATAGTTATATTAAGTAATAAGAATAAGGCCTATATTAATACGCTTATTAATAAGTCCCCCCCCTTATATATATTATAGGGTTTTTATAATATAAAAGCTTATTATTTTTATTAAAACTAAGTATATTTTTAAAAGAGCCTAGACTAAGCTTTATAAAAAGTTGATAACTAATATTTAATCCTTTAGTATTTTTATATAATATACCTATTTTGAAAAATATAATAGGCCTATTGCCCTTTGGGGTCCGGTCCGCCTCATTAGGGGCCATCTTTGCCTTTATAAATAAGCTAGTTTATTAGGGTTAATATTAAGTATCTTTATTACGTACTTTAACAAAACTTTATAACTAACTATAGCTAGCCGTAGCCGTTACTAACTATTAATACTAACTAAACTTAAGATACTAATAACCCCGCTACTATAGTATATTAATCGCCCTCTAAATAGCTAAAAACTACTCCCTACTTTTTACCTTTTTTAATAGTTCTAGATTTTTCTTTTTAATCTCTCTAAATTTCCTATTTTATTATAATAATACTAAAGTATTAATAATACTTAGGAGTTAGTTAAGTATTTTAAAGCTATTATTATATTATATAAGCTAGGCGCTAATAATAGTAATACTTATAAGGGTATATACGTCTTTTTGGATTTTTAAATTAATAATAGCTAGTTTATACTCCTTTAGATAATCCTTTTATAAATCGGGATCGTTAAGTATTTGTTTTTTTTATTTCTACCTTTACTGGCTGCTCGGGCGATTCTCGATATCGGTTACATAGTATTGACACATAGTATTAGTAGATACTCCCACTATCTCGTTAGATTTTTTTTTTTTTTAGATATTCTTCTACCTTTTTAAACTTTCCCTCTTGTAAAGTTCACAACCACGGATTATTGAGATCGTTAAGTATAATACTAATAAGATCGAACTACTAACCCCTAAGGTATCCCTATAGGTCGACAAGTTAGCGTTTTAATATTTTAATAATATATATTTAAGAGTAAGTAGATAGTTCGGTAGTAATAGTAATAGTAATAGGGCGATAGTAATAGGGTAATAGTAATAGGGCGATAGTAATAAATAGTAAGGGAAGTAGCGTTTTTTAATTTTAATAAAAGAAACGAGGTAATAAAGGTATGTATATATATAAGTTAAAGTTAAAAACGTTAGGATAAATATTAGTAAAATCGGTATTATTCTTAATAATAATAATGAGGGCATCTCCGATACTATACTATTATAAACTACTATTACTTAGAGGGGTAATAAACTTAGCTAAGTGCGCAGTAGGCTTATAAAGTAGTAGCGTCGGGTACTTAGTATTGCTATTAATAATTTTAAACTTTATAAGAGGGAAAGTTAGAAAAGTAGAAAATTTAAAAAAAAAAATAGTCTATCGGGATAGTAAGAGTATATACTAATATTATATATTAATACTATATAAACGATACTGAGAATTGCCCGAGTAGCTAGTAAAGGTAGAATATAAAAATAAATAATAGGCCTATTGTTTTATTTAAAAATACTAAAACTTTAATACTCGTATTATTTTTAGTACTAAGCTAAGTAATAATAATATTAAGGGTTATTCTTTTTTAAATAATTTTAGTTACTTATATTAGCTTATTAACGTTATATAAGATATAATTAATAATTAAGAGCTACGTTTTTACTAAGCTTATATAGAGGACGAGGTATTTATAAATTAAGAGTATATAAGTACTTATTTTAAATTTTTAAATAAACTTTAAATAATACTTTTTTAAAAATATTTTATTTTAATTAAAATATAAGGCCGGTTAATAAAAAAAGTAATATTATTTAATAAGAAGCTATTTTTAAAACCCCTCGGATTTTATAATTTAGATTATATTACTTTAAGAACCCGGCTATTCTAACTATATCGTTTAGTTATTTTAACTATATATTACTATTAAAAAATTTCTACTAGCTACTATAGCCCGCCTTAAGTATTAGTAAGTAGTAGAAACTTCTTTACTACTTACCTACTTCTACTTTTACTTCTATTACGTACTATTAATTAAACTTAGTAAATTTCTATTTACTTACTTATAACCGATTAATCTTAATTAAAGTACTATTATTACTACTATATTATTATTACTATTAATATTATTATTGACGTTATAATACTTTTTAAATTACTAATTAGAAATCCTAACAGCTACGATACGTACGAAGATCTTTTTATAAATATTACTTTTTTTATAAAAGCTTAAGGATTTATAATTATTAAGCGCTGCGTTTCTAACTACTATAATAGAGTCCCTTTTTAATTCGACCTTTATTACGATATAAGTAGCTATAATTTATTAAGCTCTATATATTTTTAAAAGATATTTATATAAAAAAAGGACTATAAATAAGTAGCTAAGGTTATTAAGTTAAAAACTAAAGGGGACCGTTAGTATTTTAAAGTACGAGTTAACTATTAAATTACGAGCCCTTTACTAATCCTATTACCTATCCTTTTTATTATAAGTACTTAGTTTAATAGAATAAGGAAGTTAGTTAGGCCTTCCGAACTATAACTACGGGTAGTCATAGGGTTATTATTATAATATTTAAAAAGTATTTAGACTACCTATTTAAGTATAAGGATATTAAGAACGATATATACAAAATACGGCTATAGAGCCTCGGTAAGTATACTCCTATTTAGGCTTTTATTATATTATTTTAAGAGCGCAGTATTAAGTACTTTATATAATAGCTCGATAGCTATATTACTAGCCTCCTCTAGACCTACCCTTATTATAAGGTTATATAAAAGCTTTTTTTAAACGTTATTTTACTAAATAATACCTATAAGACTAACTATTTTAAAATACTTCTTATAAACGTAACTAAAATAGCTAATATAGGCACGACTTTTAATATAGTATTTTACTTTATTAACTTAAAAAACTACTAAGCTCATGAATAAGCTCTAGGTTAATTAAAAAACCTCCGTACTTAAATTAACGCCTATAAGCCTATTATTACTATTACTAACTTTAAAAAATATTAAAAAAAGCCCTTATTACTATTTAGCTTAATACGTAATAGTAGATTTATATATAATATATTAATAAGAATATTGCTTATAAAGTTAAGAAATAGTAGATTTGCGTTAACGGCTCTTAGGTAATTAATAATAATAAAATAATTAATAATAATTATATCGATCCGCTTTTACTAGATTATTAGTAGGAGCTTTGTTAAAAAAACTAATTACTATTAGCTAGCCCCGTAAGATTTTAAATACTTGCGTTAGCTTTCTTTTAGTCTAAAAGTTTATAACTTAGGCTAATTTAAAAAGGGACTTTACTAAGGCCTAGAAATTATTATTTAAGAAGTTCGAATAGTAAGGGCCCTTAATTACTCATATTTTTAAAACTTACTTTAACTAGTATAAGGAGTTCGTAAACTACTAAATTAAGTAATACTATAACCTTAATATTAAAATAACCTCTTAAATAAAAAGTAGTTATAAAGAGATTAAAAGCTACTTTTTTAACTTAACCGTAAATCTAAAGTTCTTTACGGATTATATATAATAAATAATTAGTAACTAAAAAGTAGTTAATAAAATTAATTTTATTAAGTAGAGCTCTTATTAGCTCGTTAAGTTTAATATTAATAATTATTAAAAAGTTTAAATAAGTAATATACGTACTTACTACTTAAAAAAAGCGTTAAGACTTATTATTACGTAGTACTACTTAGTCTATAGAAGGTTAAAAAAGACTAAACTTAACTTAGTTTATTTGTTTTTTTTATTCTGCCTTTACTAGTTGCTCGGGCGGTTCTCGATATTAATTATATAGTATTAATATATAGTATTGATAAATACTCCTACTATCTTAATAAAATATTTTTTTTAGATTTTCTAACTTTTTAACTTTCCCTCTTATAAAGTTCATAATTACGGATTATTAACGGTAACTAACTTACTTTATATAAAGTAATTTATTCCCCCGACGGAGTAATCCGCCGGGGCCGTACCGTATATTACGTATTAAAAAAAACTAAGTATATTACGCTCTATACCTAATTACTAATTAAAATAGCTCCTAACCTTCCCCTACTTATTTAAAGGGCGAGCTATACTTATTTTAATATATATAAGACCTCTTAATACTAATTTATATAAGTAGTTAGATCTTATATTATATACTCCTTCTTATTAAAAATTAAAGGGCCCCTTATATATTCCCTTATATTTATAATATAGCCCGTATTAAAGGGATTTTTAGCTTTATAAAGTATAATTTCTAAGCTAATATTAATATATTAAATCTTAATATTTATATTAACTTAATTATTTATAGCGTTCGTACTATTATTTAGCTAAATTCCGTATTATTAAAAAGTACTTTATTAATCCTTAGGCGTATTTATATTAGTTATAATAGCTATAGTATTAAGCTAGTTAAAAAGGGTACTTAGCCCGAGAGGGGTAGACTTATTAATAAGTATTTTTAGGTTCTTATTAAAATAGTATTTTAACTAGCTAACCTTTTAACTAGTTATCTAACTAGCTATCTAAGTAGTAGTTTATATATTGATAAGTTTATTTAGTAAATTTATTTAGTAAATTTATTTAGTAAATTTATTTAGTAAATTTATTTAGTTTAAATAAGCTTTAAGTAATATTAAAAGCGATAAAGATAAAAAGAATCTTTATAAGCTTTAGTACGAAGAGTAGTAAATATTAGCTTATTTAACTCTTTTTTTAAAAACCTTTACATTATTATTAAAGTTTAGAACCTCTATAGTTAAGGGCTACTTATAATTATTATAGCCGATTATTATAACTAATTATTATAGCTAATTTTTACTATCAATTTTTCTAACTAGCGCCGCTACGTAATAAAGAGAGTAGCTTACTTATCCTAAATTATATAGCGGTTTTTATATTAAAATTATTATATTATATTAAGCGCATACTTAGGGTATACTATATATATTATATAATTAAAAAGTATACTATATTATATAATTTCCTTTAAAAGCGTAATCCTATTAAGGTCGATCTTTTGCGCCTATAAAACTAGAAAAAAACTACTATATAAAGTAATTTATTACTTAGTACGGCCTCTTTTATTTATATATTATTTATTAATATTTCGAGCGGAATAAGCCTCTTTTATACTTTAATTATAACCGTTATTAATACCTTAGCTACGACCTTATTATTAATAATACCTTACGTTAGATCTTAAATCCCCTCGTTATTATACCGCGAGGTCGGCCTTATAATAATAAAATTAATATCCCTATAGCTATATTACTATTATAATAGTCTCCTATTAATACTAATTATTAATAAGGCTCCTAGGCTACTTAAGTAAGGAATTCTTTATATCAAAAATAACTAAATAAGGGTTAATTTACTAACTAATTAGAACTAGGTTTTTAATAAATTACGGTAAATCTTTAACGTTAATTTAACTAAGATATATATATAATAACTATTACTAAGCCTAAGTAAGGCTAAGGTTAAGGCTAAAGTTAAGGCTAAGGTTATTTATAAAGTAGAGGTCGCTCGCGAGGTAAAAGGAATAAAAAGAATAGAACTCTAAGTAATATTATTAACGAGGAGTAATAAGGGATTTACGTTATAGTTATTACTAAGTAAGTTTAATAATCCCTCGATCTAAATAGTTAGTATAGATTATAACCGGGGGATCTTAGTACGGCCGTTAATTATTTATAATTAATTACCATAATCTTAACGATCGGAATTATTAACTTAAGTAAGCTAATAAGAGGCTAGCTTTTAGATTAGTTATTCTACTTAATTAGATAATTATATAATTAAATTATAATCCGTGGTTGTGAACTTTACAGGAGGGAAAGTTCAAAAAGGTAAAAGAACATCCAAAAAAAATAGTCTAACGAGACAGTGGGAGTATCCACTAATACTGTGTGTCAATACTGTGTAACTAATATCGAGAATCGCCCGAGCAGCCAGCAAAGGTAAAAATAAAAAACAAATATAATTAAATTATTTTAATAAAAAGTATAATAATTATTAAATTAGCTTAAATTGTGGATTTCTATTAAATTAGCCTAATTAACTTAGGCTAATTCGTAAGTTAGGCTAATTAGTTAGAAAAGTGGGGACTATTAACTATAGTACATAGTTAAAATAGCTAAACGATATAGTTAAAATAACCGGTTTTTATTTTAATTAAGCTAAGTATTTTATGTTGTAATAAAAATTTATTTTAAAATGATAAATTTAGCTATTTTTAATAAGTAAAAAGTATATCCTTAGTAGCGTTTTTAAAAGACGTTTTTTTTAGATCTATATTATTAAATCCTTAATTTTAAAATTATTATATTTATTTATAATAAGTTAAAGAATATAGTATAGTTTATTTTATTATAACTAGCCTTATTTAAAAAAGGCTAATTAACTAGTTAAGCTCGTATTACTTATAATAATTAAGGTATTAGTAATAAAAAATAAGGCTATTTATTTAAAAATGAGAATAAGTTAATATTAGTTAAATTTCTTAAAAAGATAAATTAATTAAGTTAAAACTAAGTATTAAACTTATTTTAATAGTAAATAAGAAACTAGTTTAGCGTTTTTAATAAAGAGAGGATAATAGGGAGTTATATAAATAAATAGCTAATATAGCTTAATATTTAAAAATAACGGAGCTAATAAAAAGTAATCTATGTGGTGGTTTTTTTTTCCGGCTTTACAGGCACAAAAGATCGACCTTAACGGGATCACGCTTTCAAGGGAAATCACACGATACAGTACACTTTTTAACTACACAATACGCGCAATGTATCCCAAGCACGCGCTCAA
>NW_026849562.1:0-57194 GCF_030869305.1 Colletotrichum tamarilloi | reverse complement strand
AGGAGGGAATGAGAAGGGGGGGGGGGGGGCGTGCTCGTTGTGATTCCCCAAGAAAGTGGGGAGATGGCGTGCTCCCCATACTCCGCGCACCTCATCTCCAGCAACATCCGCCGTGCGTATACTCGCCCGCAACATTGGATAGCGGGGTTATGAAGCTCCAGCATCTATGGTAGGGTGGAGAGCTGTTTCTTTTGTGAAGCTTTCGCTTTGATGCTGCGAGATAACAATGGCTCTTCTCTGATAGGACGGCGAGGCGGTCCCTGAGTTGGACCATACTCAAGACCACGGAGCGTCTTCCCTCCAAGTGCGTGTAACGCGTTCGAGCACGAGTCTGACGTGATTCCGATGTCCGGATCGACGAGGGGCAGAGTCGCCGGCTAACAAAATGTGGCTTTCCCATCTTATCTGCTGTGAGATGTGAGCGGAGTCTATCATAGAGTACTGTAACTCACACCTTCAACTTGAATTATCACCAGAGTATTCACAGCTGTAATCATGGGTGACCACATTGACACAACGCCCTCACAAGTCTTGGAACAGAAGGAGGCTCCGATTGAGACACCTTTGAAGAACGGGTCCGACAAACAGACTCTCATTGAGCGCACCGTCGACTCACTCCTCACGCCACCAAAGTCCATTTATGATGATTACCCGATCAAACTCATCGAAAGATACATAGACGAGCCGCGGGAGCTGAGGGTTGCTGTGATCGGAGCAGGTCTATCGGGTGTCCTTGCTGGCATCCTCTTACCAGCAAAGGTGCCCGGCATCAAGCTCTCGATTTACGAGAAGAACGCCGACGTGGTACGTTTCCAATCAATCTTGAGAACGTTATAGAGGAACTCCCGACTAATACCGATATTTCTAGGGCGGCACATGGTTCGAGAACATCTATCCAGGCGTTCGTTGCGACGTACCAGCCCACGTATATCAGTCAACATTTGACCCCAACACACAATGGACGGAGGAATTTGCCCAAGGCGCCGAGATCCGCGACTACTGGCAGGGCCTGGCGCGGAAATACGACGTTTACAAGCACCTCCATCTCGCACAACGAGTTGAAGGCCTGAACTGGGTAGAATCACGCTCAATCTGGCAAATCACCATCCGCGACCTCGCGACAGACGCAATTCGCACAGAGGAGGCCGAGTTCGTCCTCACAGCCATAGGCCGCTTCAACGCCTGGAAGCTACCAGACTACCCTGGTATCAAGGACTTCAAGGGAGTCCTCAGACACGCCTCGAACTGGGACCCCAGCTTCGACCCGAGAGAAAAGAAGGTCGCGGTGATTGGCAACGGCGCCAGTGGTATTCAGCTCACATCAAATTTGCACAAGGTTGTCTCGCGGCTGGATCACTACGCGCGGAACAAGACGTGGGTCACAGCTTCATTTGCGGGCGACGAGACCTCCATCGAGCCCATCGTCATCCCCGAGAACCTCAGAGAGACCTTCCGCAAGGATCCAGAGGCGTACCTCCTGTACCGCAAGGAGCTGGAGAGCAAATACTTCCGTCACTTCACCGGGTGGCTTAAGGGCTCCAGCGAGAATGATGAGGCGCGAGAAAAGTTCCGCAAGTTCATGAACGACAGGCTCACCAAGAAACCCGAGCTCATCGACGCCCTCATCCCAGACTTCTCGCCACACTGCCGGCGTCTAACACCCGGGCCGGGCTACTTCGAGGCCATTTCTTCCGACAAGACGGAGTACATCCAGACGCGTATCAAGCGGATCACGGAGACGGGCATCGAGACGGAAGACGGCAAGCATCGCGAAGTCGACGCAATCTTTTGCGCTACAGGCGCGAATGTCGACATGGCACCTCCATTCCCCATCACGGCCAAGGGTCAGGACCTCCGCGAGGTCTGGCGCCCCGATGGACCGTATACATACTTCGGCTCCGCAACGCCCGGGTTCCCGAACCTGCTCTTCATCCACGGCCCCAACGGGTCGGGACGCTCCGGCACGGTCCCGCACAACGTCGAGAATCAGATTACGTATTTCGCACGCATCCTCCGTAAGGCGAGCCGCGAGGGGATCAAGACAATTCAGCCTACCAAGAGGGCGGCGGACAACTTTACACAGTACTCTGATGCGTTCTTCGCGACGACGGTGTTGTCAGAGAATTGCAGCTCTTGGTATAACAGCGGTAAGGCCGGTTCAAGGATCCACGGCTTATGGCCCGGGTCTGCTACGCTGGCGACGATCGTACAACGGGAGCCGCGGTGGGAGGACTTTGAGTATGAGTATGTCGGGGACTCGGAAAACCCTTTCTTGTGGTACTTTGGACTTGGATGCACGAAGAGGGAGCTGGACCCGGAATCCGACGTGACTCCTTACCTTAAGGCTGGGGGTGTGGATGTCAAAGATGTCCATGAGAGTTGGCATAGTGTTCCTTAGATTTGCGCAGGAGCTCATAGATACATGCGCTACGATGAATGCAACAAAATCAATACCATCATGATCACTTGAAAGAGATATCTCGAGTGCATAGTCTGCGCCATGGGGATGTCCTGGGTAGACTCTTCGCTGCTTGCTTGCTTGATAATAGAGCTTAGGTAGTCTCTGGCAGAAGAATCTGTGGTACTCAGAAATCGTACAGTGCTTTGTCCCAAACCATCGAAAATGTCTCGAGCCAGTAGATTGAAACCAAATGCCAAGCCATCAATGTCAATGGCACCATGCCGAACTACGAACCCGAGGAACAGGATAAGCCAAACGGCCCATCTGAAGCCACCAGGTCTTCAACCCACGTGGACGCGCGATTTGACATGCCAAACGTTCCCAAAGACTCGGAATCAAAATGTCGTGCTTTTGCTCCTAGCGTGGGGAATTCGACACGGTACCGTGGTGGTGGTGTTGACTATCGACTCTATTGCTTTGATTGACAAGAGCGTCGAGGGTGGTACTCCGGAACCCGTGCGCCGGCAGCGGAATGGCGTGCTGTACCCGGTTGATTTCGCAACCCAAATTCGCCGGAGATTTCCACAAAGTCGTCTTAGCGAGTACTCACTTCAAACGCTAAGCTATTGGAGAATTGGAGTAAGCCTGGCAGATGCTGCCGGGGTTCTCTTGGTATTAGGCAAAGGATGGGAGGAAAGGAAAAAAAAGTTTGTCTGGACCCTGCAGTCTGGGCCCGGCATGTGTCAATGGCAACCATGTTACTTTGGGAGAGAATTGAGGAATTGGGCGCTGACAGCAGAGGCGAGCAGTGAAGTTGGCCTGACTATGACATCCAGCTGGACAATCCCTGCATGTTCTTGTCTCTTCTGATCTGGTCCATAAGACGAAGGATTCCCGTTTCTGTTGCGATTCCCCCTGCGATAGAGGACTCGGCATTTCAGGTCTTGGCTTTCGAAGATATCAAGACATAGTCTTTCTCTTCTTTCATTCATCAGTCCAGCCTTGTGTTACCTTCGATCTTAATCGGAAGACCTTCACAATGGCAGAAGTCGCCAACCCAGCAAAGGGCGATGTCATCCCTCCCAAGTCGGAGCGTCATCCAGGTTCGTCAACGGTGCAAAGATAATGCTTGCAGTACCACTAGAAGACTGACATCAGAATTCAACAGTGAAATGGTACCGCTCGACGTTCTACAACATGACCATCCTCGGCCTCTGCAACCTCGCAGCCCCAGGTATCTGGGGCGCCATGAACTCCCTCGGCGCAGGCGGCGCCGCATCGCCAAAGGTCGTCAACGCCGCCAACGCCCTCACATTCTGCCTCATGGTGGTGTCCTGCTACTTCTCCTCCGTCATCGTCCACTACATAGGCATCAAGGGCGCCCTCATCTTTGGAACGTAGGTTCAGCCCGCCTTCCCAACGCCACGAATGTGGAAGAGCGTGTCGGGAAAAGCACAAGCTGACACTACCAAATCCAACAGCATCGGCTACGCCCCCTTCGCAGCAGGCCTCTACACAAACAACCGCTACGGCGTCGAATGGCTCATGCTTCTTGGCGCCGCCCTCTGCGGCATCTCCGCCGGCGTCTTCTGGATGGCCGAGGCCGCCATCGCCATCGCCTACCCGGAGCCATGGAACCGCGGCAAGGCGCTGGGCTACTGGCTCACCTACCGCCTCTGCGGCCAGATCCTCGGCGGCGCCATCAACCTCGGCCTCAACGCGGACAACGACCAGGCCGGCAAGGTCTCGTACACCGTCTTCATTATCTTTATTGCCATCCAGGCTGCGGGCCCGTTTGTCGGCTTCTTCTTGAATAAGCCGGAGCAGGTGGAGAGGCAGGATGGCAAAAAGGTTAGCTTGGCGATTTTGGAGAATCCGTGGTATGAGATCAAGGCTACGACGAGAAACTTGTTGAAGCCGAAGTTCCTTTTGATTGTTCTTTGGATTGGCCAGGCTGTGTTTGCGGAGGCTGTGTTCTTCACGTATCTTGCCTGTAAGTCTTTCCAAAAGCTCTCCTCTAGGAGACTTGAAGCTAACGTTGTACTGCAGCATGGTTTTCTGTTCGATCTCGAGCTCTCGGATCCTTCCTTTCCGGCATCGTGGCCGTGATTTCCGGTAATCTTCTCGGAGTAAGTAGCTCTCGCAAGCTCGTAGCTAGAAATAAGAGACGGTCACTGACGATGCTGGCAGCACTGGCTTGATCGCGCAAAGGTGTCACTCAAGCTCCGCACGAGGTCGACCTTCTGGACTCTCGTCGTCACTCAGGGCGCGTGGTGGCTCTGGGCGACCGTCCTCGCGACGCGGTTCCGCCAGACCCGCCCTGTCCACGACTGGGCCAGCCCTGGCTTCGGAGCCGCCTTTGCGGTCTACATCTTCCTCACGATCGGATTCCAGATCAACTATCTCTTCCTGTACGTCAAATCCTTCGTGGAACTAATCTCACGTCGTGTTTGCCGAGACTTTTGGAACTAACACAGACAAACAGGTACTTCATCGTCACAAACCTGGCCGAAGGCGAAGAGGAAGTCATCCGCTACGCCGCCCTGCTCCGCGGAGTCGAGTCGGCGTGGCAGGCCGTCAGCTACGGCCTCACATCAATCACCCTCTTTGGCGAGGTCGGCGCAATCTACCTCAACTTTGCGCTGTGGGCCGTGGCCATCGGGCCCGCGTGGCTGGTCCTGAGACACTTTGGCTCCGGGCTGTCGGCGCACGTGGAGGAGGTGCGCGAGGTGAGCGGCGTGGTGTCTAGCGAGGATGGCGAATCGGACGTGAAGCACTAGACAGTACCTTAAACGGTGGGATAGAGTGCGAGTCGGCGTTGGTGATACCCGAATTGCTGGGACGCGTTGCCGGCTGGGGTGGATAACTCCTCTCAGCTTGATGCCGATCGTCGAGACTGGGGTTGCGATATTGCTATAGAGATTAATTATTCCCTGTTTCTCCGCGCCAGATAATCTCTGTATGAACCTTAATTGAATGCTCTTTCCGAACATCTGTGTCATGTGTTGATGTACTGCCAATGAGGTGATCACGAAGCCGAAATCATCGTGAGACCGATACTCAGGTCGATTGGCGAATGAAAGCTCGACAGAGACAATCAATCCTGCGCTTCGAACTGCCCCTCATAGAGTGGTCTGCAGTACTGTATCACTACTGCTAAAATTTGCGGATATTAACCATCCGCCAATCTGTCGCGCGGTAATCTGCAACTCTCTGGTTGGGCCATGTCATCGGAGCTAACATGACGTGATAACCTCATGTCGGAAACCTTGAACCCCACGACCTGCGGTTGCCGGCGGGAGCCGCTGTATCTCCTCTTCAGCCAAGGGCATCTTGGCCCCGCGACTTACAGCTTAACCGCCTTTTGCAGCCTAAATAGCTAAATGCCTTTACACGGAGCTTTTCAGGAGACATCATTCGGAGGCCCAGGCGAGCTATCGAACAGGAGCTTCCCTGGAAACAATCAGGAAGGCGGAGTGCAGGGGTCGTCGGCATTGGCGTGGGGTCCGCCCATGGCCCGTTTGTGCGTCGTCGTGCGTCTTGCGCCACCGAGCCGTCCGGTGGCATCATCGCCCCGGCTGCACGGTGCCGGACCCACGCCGAGTATCGGGAGGGGCAATTTGGGGTAAACTTCGACATGTTCTGTGTAAGACCACCGCCGGGGGGTGTGTCTCCAAAGGGGACGTCACCTCGTTCGACGCGAACCCCTCCATGTTACCCCGCGGTGGCCGAGGTTTCGCTAAATGATTGTAGTAATAGTCTGGAAAAAGTTTTGTTGTATTTTGTTGTCGCAAAAGCCAGAAACTTCTTCCCTTTTGAAACCTTTCTCATGAGCACGATCGATTCTAGCGAACTTAGAGACTCCAAAGTACTCCAGAAGTAAGAAAGACGAAGAAAACATGGCCGACACGACGGGAAGCGCAAAGCCGAAGAAGAGCCTCGTGCTCAATGCCTTCGTTGAGATGTGTATGGCATCCAGGTTTCGCCGCAGACTCTCGCATTGAAGCTGACAGTTCCCGTGTAGGCAGTGGACACCAGTCCCCCGGACTCTGGAGGCATCCCGAAGACGAGTCGTGGCGCTTCAACGAAATCAGCCATTGGGTTGAGTTGGCTAAGCTGCTCGAGGAGGCCAAGTTCCACGGCATCTTCATCGCCGATGTTCTTGGTGAGTTTGACTTGTCGTTCAGGATATCGAAATCGGAATATCAGCTAATAACAAAGCAGGCGGCTACGATGTCTACTCGCAGTCCCTCGACCCCGCAAAGGTTTCCGGTGCCCAATGGCCCGTCAACGAGCCATTGGCCCCCGTGGCTGCCATGGCTGCGGTAACGAAGAACATTGGCTTCGGCGTGACGGTATCGACGACATATGAGCAGCCGTACCACCTCGCAAGGCGTTTGTCGACTCTCGATCACCTCACGGGCGGTCGGTAAGTAGCCCAAGGACCGGTCACGAAGGTCCCTTGCTAATAGTATCATAGACTTGGTTGGAATGTCAGTCTCCAGGCAGAATCTTTTGAGGAAGCGCAGACTGACCAGCACAGATCGTGACGAGCTACCTAGATTCCGCAGCAAAGAACATGGGTCTCACCCAGCAGCCCCAGGTAGGATAACGCGAAGCCATCCCACGATCCGGGCACTGCTAACAGGGCCAGCACGACGACCGATACGCGCAAGCCGAGGAGTACATCAAGGTCATGTACAAGCTCTTCGAGTCCTCATGGAGAGACGACGCCGTCAAGCTCGACCGCAAGTCAGGCATCTACACCCAGCCCGACCTCGTCCGCAAGATCGACCACAACGGGCGCTTCTTTACCGTCCCTGGCCCGCACATCGTCCAACCCAGTCCGCAACGCACCCCTCTCCTCCTGCAAGCCGGAACCTCCAAGGCCGGCAAACAATTCGCGGCGCAGCACGCCGAAGCCATCTTCGTTTCGGCGCACGCGCCCGCCGTGTGCGCAAAGAACATTGCCGAGATCCGGGAGCTCGCGCGGACGCAGTACGGCCGCGACGGTAAGGATATCAAGGTGCTCGCGCTCGTGACGCCTATCCTGGGCGCTACGGAGGAGGAGGCGCAGGCGAAGCTGGCTGATTACCGCAAGTACGCCTCGCACGAGGGCGCGCTGGCGCTGTTCGGTGGCTGGACGGGCATCGATTTGAGCAAGTATGGTGACGAGGAGGAGCTGCGTCAGGTGGAGAGCAATGCTGTCAAGTCGACTGTTGAGGGGTACGCGCGGTTCTCGCCGGGTACGTCAAAGTGGACGAAGCATACTATTGCCGAGCACGTCAGCATTGGTGGCAACGGGCCCATTTTTGTCGGTACGGCTTCGCAGGTTGCTGATGGGCTTGAGACGTGGATCGAGGAGGCGGATGTTGATGGATTCAACTTTGTAAGTGCCCATGCCGTTTTGTTGGTGGGAGATGATGATGCTGACTATTGATGCTAGGCGTACGCCCTCTTCCCACAGTCCTTCAAGGACATTATCGATCTTCTCCTGCCGGAGCTACGTCGTCGCGGTCTCTTCTGGGACGACTACGCGGTTCCCGGTGGAACGTACAGAGAGAACTTTTATCGCAAGCAGGGCCAGTCGGGACCGCTGGATGAGCACGTCGCGGCGTCATACAGGTGGAAGGCGGGAGTTTCGGCTGAAGAGGCCAAGATTCCGGAATAAATGGTCAGGATACGTCGTGGTGTGGATGCATGTACCTAGGCTTTGCCGAAACTCGTCAAGAATGGGCAAAAAAAGTAAAAAGAGACGAAAAGAAGCTATTCCCAACGTTCGAAACCTTGCAAATGACGGGTCTCCTTCCTCTTTGAGTCTTGAAGATGCGAGAGCGTGAGAAGGGCAATTCCTGGTGTCAGACACACCTTACGTAAGGTAGGTACGTAGCACGAAATGGAGCCAGATCGACCGGGAAGACGTGGATCTGCCTCAACGAATGAGACGACGCAGCGCAGTCTTAAGGCCGAGATTCGTCCGGCCGAGCTGTGCCGAAGGTTGAGCTCGCATCTACGGAAGTTTAAGAAAATACTCCAGTTTATTTTTGTCGCTGGCATCTCGGGAACCGCCTTGACGGTGGGGGCTTTGGTCCATCTAGGTACTCGAAGCTTAGGGACATGAAGTTCAAAACATCTATGGAAGACCACTAGACAATGCAAACATTGCGCGCATCAACAGACAATACAAAAATAGTGGAAAATCTCCTGACTGAACCTCAGCCCAGATTTGCTTGGAAAACAGCGGAATCCACGAGACTTGATTGGTCAATGGCTGTTGACTCTCGGCTCAAACCGAAAGGATGCGCGGTGAGGTACCTGGAATTAAGCCCTACAGGCTGCCAACAGCAGACTACTCAGGCACATTGCGAGCCTTACAAAGTACCTGGCGACAGGCGAAAGAGACAAGAAGGTTTCTCGCTCTAGCGGCGGGCATGCGGCTGCGTCCTTGAGGATGTTACCGACTGTTACCGAGCCGCAAACCGTCAATGAACCAATCATACTCTCCAACTTGATGACATAATACTTCAAGGGGCACTCTCTACCTCTAAGAAAGCTTGGAGCTATCTTGGAGCTCCCTGGTCTCCAAGGGTTGGTGCTGCGTCATTCCCCACCGAGGGGCTCAAGGAGTGACCTGATCTTTTTTCCCCATACCTTGACTCTTGACTCTTGGTCTTTTCTCCTGAGTCCAGAACTGAATGGAGACGCGCTCTTTCCATCGGAACCAAACAAAACTGACAGTATAAAGTCTCGCCGGCGCCCACTTTCTGCCCCAGAGCCACCCCGTTCTCCGTACCTTCCTCTCCTTGTTGTCGTCGTAGGCCAGGCTTCGAACTCCGTCCTCTCCTCTCTCCCCTCCTTTCCACGGGCATTGACCCTCTGTGAACCTCTCCACTCCTCACTTTCATTTGCGTGATCGCCTCTCGCGATCATGGCGTCTCCTATTGCTTCCGCCGCTCTGCGGGCTCGCGTCAAACGTCCCTCGATGCTCAAGAAGCTCACCAAGCCCCAGGATCTCCTGCAGCACTTCCCCAATGGCGCCTACATCGGCTGGTCCGGCTTCACTGGCGTCGGGTACCCCAAGAAGATGCCCACCTACTTGGCGGACCACGTCGAGCAGAACTCGTAAGAACTTCTAGAGGTGCTACTAGATCTGGTTCCAATAAGCTAATATGTATCGTTCCCGTCGAATAGTCTTCAGGGCCAGCTCAAGTACAGCCTGTTTGTCGGTGCCTCCTCCGGCGCCGAGACCGAGAACCGCTGGGCCAGCTTGGATATGATCAATCGCCGAGCCCCCCATCAGGTCGGCAAGGCCATCTCCAAGGGCATCAACGAGGGCAGGATTCACTTCTTCGACAAGCACCTGTCGCAGTTCCCCGTCGACCTCGTATACGGCTTCTATACCAAGGACCGCCCAAACAAGAACCTTGACGTTGTCGTAGTCGAGGCCACAGAGATCAAGGAGGATGGCAGCATCGTTCCTGGTGCGTCTGTCGGAGCGACCCCTGAGCTCGTGCAGATGGCCGACAAGATCATCATCGAGGTCAACACCGCGCTGCCCAACTTTGATGGTCTTCACGACATCACCATGACCGACGTGCCCCCGCGCCGCAAGCCCTACCTCATCACCAGCGTCGAGGATCGCATCGGAACGAACTCTATCCCCATTGACCCCGAGAAGGTCGTTGGCATCATCGAGTCCGACTACATGGATCAGACCGGCCCCAACGCCCCCGAAGACGACGGCTCCAGAGCCATCGCCAGACATCTGATCGAATACTTCGAGCACGAGGTTAAGCACGGCCGTCTTCCCAAGAGCCTGCTCCCGCTGCAGTCCGGTATCGGCAACATTGCCAACGCCGTCGTTGGAGGCCTCAAGGACAGCAACTTTGAAAACCTCAAGGTGTGGACCGAGGTCATCCAGGATACCTTCCTCGACCTCTTTGACTCGGGCAAGCTCGAATTTGCGACCGCCACCTCGGTGCGCTTTTCCCCCGACGGCTTCAAGCGCTTCTACGACAACTGGGAGAGCTACCACAACAAGCTCCTCCTCCGCAACCAGCAGGTCTCCAACTCCCCCGAGATCATTCGCCGCCTCGGCGTCATTGGCATGAACACCCCTGTCGAGGTTGACATTTACGCCCACGCCAACAGCACGTGCGTCATGGGCTCCCGCATGCTCAACGGTATGGGCGGTAGCGGCGATTTCCTCCGCAACGCAAAGTACAGCATCATGCACACTCCCTCGACGCGCCCTTCCAAAACAGACCCCCACGGAGTCAGCTGTATCGTCCCAATGTGCACGCACATTGACCAGACCGAGGCGGACATTGACGTCATTGTCACTGAGCAAGGCCTCGCTGACGTTCGTGGGCTGAGTCCCCGCGAGCGTGCGCGCGTCATCATCAAGAAGTGCGCCCACCCGGTCTACCAGCCCATCCTCCTCGACTACTTCGAGAAGGCCGAGTTTGAGTGCTTGCGCAAGGGCATGGGCCACGAGCCTCATCTGCTCTTCAACTCCTTTGATCTCCACAAGGCCCTGGTTGAGGAGGGTAGTATGCAGAAGGTCAAGAGCTTCAAATGAACAGGCCAACATCCGCCGACGCCACAGTCAAGGATGAGAGCTTCAAACAAGGTAAAAGCGTTTAAAGCCACCTGAGAAGGCATTGTTGGATTTGCTTGCATTGGTGTAATGGTGCATTTTGCGGACCTGCGATCTCGGAGCATACTTTGATAGAATACCTAGTCCTCTTTTTTTTTGTTGATAGAGAAATGATACCTCGCTGGATAATGGAGCATTTACATTGCATGCCAAGCGTTGGCAGTGGATACCGCTTGCTGTCAAAAGTGAAGATCAATTTCTCAGCCCCCGATACCACGCAGCGCCGGCGCGCCGGAGATATCACTCCTCGGCCGCCCGACCCCCGACCCGGAACCCCGATAGTCTCGGCCCGTACAAACTTCCAACTCGAAGCTGAAATCTTCAACCCCCGGCCCCTTCATCTCCGACTACGCTCAACAACCTCCTCCAACGCATCAACCGCCTCCCCAGGCCCATCCCCATGCCCGCCAAAATCCACGCTCACCCTCTCGGCCGCACTCCGGAACTTTTCATCGTCGATGACCCGCTCCACCGCGCGCCTCAACACATTTTCACTTGGCGCGTCGGTCGCGAGATCGATCCCGGCGCCGCTCCACGCCACCCGCGAGCTCACGTCGGCCTTATCCTCGCTCCGACCCGCGCAGACTAACGGTACGCCGAAGCGCAGCGCCGCGAGAACGCCGTTGTAGCCTGCGTTGGTGACCATTACGCCCACGTGCGGGAGGAGGCGGGCGTGGGGGATGAAGGTGGCTACGCGGGCGTTTGACGGGAGGGAGAGGGAGGATGCTGGGAGGTGAGTTTCTGCGTTTGGGGTTGTGGCGATGACGAGGAGGTCTGGGCGGTGGGCGAGGGCGGCGAGGGTTGGTGTGATGAGGTTTGCGGCGTTTGTTGCATAGGTGCCTTGTGTTACGTGGATTACCTTTTCCCGCGGGTGAGCGAGCATCTCATCCCACCATTTAGGCAGAGGCTCGAGCTCGTCTTCGTTGAAGAGCGGGAGGAGCGGTCCGACGAATTTCACGGCTGGGTGGAGGTTCTTGCGCGGGAACTCGAAGGCTGGCGTCGTGGGCATGATGTGTAGAATATCCGACCTCGTGGAATCGTAGAACCCCGACGCCGGCAAGGGCGGAAGACCGAGCTCTTCTCGGTGGGCGTTGAGCGCGGCCGTGAGTTTCGGGTAGAGAAGCCAGCTCGCGGCCGCGTGCGCGAGGACGTTGAGCCACCGGCCGAAGAGGGTCGCCGGGGGCGCCCAGCCGGTACCCCACGGCGGGACCTCCGGGTCGAGAGTGACAAGCGGGTTGATACCCAGCGTCGCGTACGGTAAGCCCGTGAGGTCACGGAGGCAGTGTGCGCCGTAGGCGCAGAGGTCTACAAGTAGGATATCCGCCTTGAACGCCGACGTTCCGTCGGAGCCGTCGAGGACGGCGCGGTAGGCTGCGACTTGGTCTGGTACCCTGTCGAGAAACAGCTTCCGGAGGGTGGAGGCTACGGCGGCAAGGCCAGAGGTCTCCGGGTCGGGTGCGAGGGCGGTCTCGTCGTGCGCGGCGAGCGGGGGCGGGGAGGGGACGAAGAGTGCGCCGGTTTGTGGGATCATGTGGGCGTGGGAGGCGGATGTGAGCCAGGCTACGGTGTGGCCTCTGCGGGCGAGGGCGAGGGCGATGGGTTGCATTGGGTGGATGTGGCCTGCGAAGGGCATCGTTGCGATGAGGACCTTCATCTTAGTTTGAGTTGCCGGAGGTCATTCGGAGAGAGTTTGTGCTCGGTGCGGGGACAATCGTTGGTTGAAGGCGTCCTAGATGGAAAGAGTGATGATTCTGTAACTGATTAGCATATCTTGTATCACTATCCACTACGTGCTCTGAGGTGAGATGCGATGATGTGAGAGTGATGCCCCTCCCTTGCCGCACTATGTAATCTCACCCGGGCGCGGATGCCCCGGTCGGTTAGTGTAGGATCGCATGTCAATTAAGGTTAAATGAGACGTTGTGATAGACGTCTCTTACCCTCTCAGTATAGCGATTCAAACGAAACATCTTCTCCAAAAGAGTTTAATTGAGATAACATATCTGTCTAACTGTGGCTGAGTCTCGTAGTCTTGGAAGTTCGAAAAATCCTGATATCCATGACTCTGTCACCGAAGTGACCAAAGTTCACTGCTCCGACCGAAGTTATGCGGGGCTTTGGGCGAGACTTACCGCGGATCTTGATGTGAAGAAACACCGTGTTGACTCCCGCTGCTTGAATATCCTGTCAAAGCCAGTAAGGCATCGAATGTTCGAGGCTGGGAGAAAGTGATAAGTTCAACATTTGCAGAGTCCTGATCTGCCAATAGGCTTCATCAGCAGCTGTACCTCTGTTCCAAATTTTCTCCAAAGGCTATACAAGCCTTCTCATTGCTCTCAAGTCCGGGGGCACGAAGGACGATCGGCGGCCATGTTCCACGTCGTAAATGATGTTACCGCCCTAGGTATTCAACAAAAACTTTGCGCTATACAGTTCATGTCAAAGGAACTCAGAAACATATCCGTACAGCCGTCATGATCACTGCAGAATATGGACCCACTCCAATTTCAACCAATTGCGTAGATCGAGAATGTCACCAGTCCTCATACCAAAATGGTTCTGCATCTTCTCCAAGCGTAACTCAACCGCTGGCATATGCGTTCTTGCCAAAAAGCCGTGCCCCGGTTCCTAGGCACCATGGTCATTATCAAATGTACCTTCTGTTTCCCCCAAATCGAATTATTCTTGTAGAATCGTGCAGTTAGCTGCTGACAAGGCAAAGAGTCCGCTATGACCGATCGGCGTTAGCTGCCTAGATTGACGTGGTCACAGAAACTGGGAAGGATTCGACATTTCAGGACAGATCTTACTATCTATCGAAAACATCGCCAGTCCGAGCACTACAGAGTCGTGGCCTTTCGTGAACTGGAACGGCATATAACGCGGCACTTCCTCGTGCCATAATCTCGCAATTCTCGAATCTCGTCCGAACCATGTTTGCAGACTGGATGCAAAGCCAATGATTAATCAACTTTATCAGCCAGCGATCGAAATAATGCAACCATTTTCCCGCGGTTTACTCTTCTTCTCCCTTGTCGTACTCGCTGCTGCCAAATGCCCAACATACATCGACACCGTAGTTCCGTCAGGGCAAACCCGTCGCTATGGCAATCGCGAGCCCGGCGACCCCATCCTGGCAACCATGCACGACGTCCACAAAACCCTCTCAAACTGCGAATCCATTAAAAGCCTCAAACTCCGCGTCACCAGCCTAGGGTGCTCTGAACATCCTGACCGCTGGAACTTCCCACTCGACCTAGCGTCTGGGTCCACATACCCCTCAGAGCTGGAGTCACTAGACCTGGAGGGCTATCATTTTGGCGATCGGATATGGGACGAGATCCAGGAGCCGCCGTTTCGAACAGGTTCCAAGTTTTGGGATAGGATGGAGTGGATTGGCTCCGGTAGAGCCTGGAAGTGGTTGAGGTATCTCCCGTTATCCGCGGAGCAAAAGATCAAGACGAATCTGGACTTGTGGCTGGATGCCATGGATTTCGGGAGCATCCAGAATCTTACACTGAGGCCCAGGATCGACGAGTATCCTGACGTTGCGAAGCTGGTCCCACACTTGAAATCACTTCAGTCGTTGAAGGTTTATGGCGCCTGGGCAAAAGACCTCATCCTGGGGGTACCTGAGAACTCGTTGACACATCTGTCGTGGATATTCAGCCACGAGACCGGCGCTTCCGTGTTGCCCATCATACGACACCATGCGCAGTCTCTAAAAAGCCTCGAATGGCGCGAGGCGGAAAGCGGGACTCGGCAGCGGCGAGTGATGACGGCGGAAGAAATCGCAGAACTCGGCCGCATGGCGCCGAACTTGGAGAGCATTACCCTCGACATCAACCGCAATGGGACATGGCCGATGGAGCACTTTGACGCGCTAGTGACCAACTTCCCAAAACTGACCAACATTACAATCTTCTTGGAGTTTGCGAGCGAGTGCCGGCGACAGCTGGGTGCCTCCACGGAGGGGATCTATGGCTACGAGCAATGGAAGATGGGTGAGGCGTCGGATTGCGGTAGCGGGATAGAGTCCATGGCCCAGCCGCCGCTGGAGATTGAACAGGCCAAGAAGCTGTGGGGACACTTGCGGGAGAAGAAGGTTGGGGATTTGCTGAAGAAGGTCGTTTTCTATGCGGGTGACTGGGAGAGGCCGTGGGATGGGCCGATGGCTGAGAACGAATGGCTCGAGGGTAGGAGATCGTTCTTCTGGTGTGAGGCTTCGGACAACCCGCCGAAAAGATATAATGGAGGGTGTGTGGGGCTGATAGCGGATGTTCCTACGAGGCGTAGTTCCTCTGGGTATGATGAAGACCGGTGGGATGCTCCGGGTTGGCAAAGCGATTTGGCTCGGCGAGCCATGCGGATGGAGCTTTGAAGTGGAGGACTCTTGAAGATAAAGCGGAATAATCAAGATGGTGTTTCGTGTGATCCAGATGTTGCCTCTCCCTCCGCGCGAGCATCCCTGTCCATGAGCTCTCTGACCCAACTCCCAATGCCAACGGAGACGCAGACGGTACTCCATCTAGGCCCGTCACCGAAGCACACAAAGTTCTGAGACAGCCAGCCCACAAGCCCCTGCATCATCTCCCCATCAAAGGACGTCCCCTTTCCCTCCGCAACATCCTGCATCCTCACAGCCTGATCAGTCGTAATCTGGCTGAGAATATTCCCCGCAACCTCCTGCGGCGTCTTCCAGTACCTGCTCGGCCTCCCCTTCTTCTCGCACTCATCGCCGGCGAGCTGGTAGACCTGCGTGCAGGTACGCTCGGCGAACTGGTCCGAGAGCTTGCGGAACATGTACCCCTTGTTCTTGTAGTCCATCCTCGCCTGGGCGAGCGATAGGAGATATTTGCGGTCGGTGAGATGCTCGGAGTGGCTGAACACGCGGTCCAGGGCTTTGATTGCGGGAGGCGAGGGGCGGGCGTCCCAGAGGTCGACGGTGTAGTTCATGGTGGACCAGAAGATGCAGCCGGCGAGGGTGTGCATGCCCGGGCCGAGGTAGGGGACGATGTCGAGCGGTGGTTCGAGGATGCGGATGAGGCGGTCTGTGTCTACCCAGAGGCCGTAGTCTAGACGGGGGCTTGATCTGCCGCCGGCACGGAGGCGCCGTTCTGATGTCGATGATGGGTCTCTTGGCACTATTGAGGACTGGGTTGTTGCTGGTGGCGGCGGTGGTGGTGTCCGGGATAGATTATCGGGTGGTGATTGTGATGATCCTAATTCTTCAACATCGTGATCGTCGACGTCATTCATGGCATCATCTTCAGTGATATTGGCGAGTTCTCGTGCGCGACAGAGTGCGGCTCTCAGATGATTTGATGTGGGCTGTCCCTTGAGAGCACTGTTGATCTCGGCTATGACATTCTTGAGATTTCTATTCTCCTCTTCGAGCTTCTGAACCTTGGAAGCATGTCGCTTGCGGTACTCGCGCTGAGCAATGACACCGCGCTCACGACGCCGGACCTGGGTCGAGTTAGCGAATCATGTCCATAGCCTGGGCGGATAGTTCATGGGTTACATTACCTCGGCGTCGGCTGGACTCATTCCTTTTTTTTTTCGGTACGGTCTCGTTATGGGTGCCAGTCGTTAAAGCAAGTGACCGGGCTCAACCATGGGCCGAGTCAACGTTATCTCGGATGAGAAATGTCATGGGTTGTTTTGTCTTTGTTGGCGTCGAGAAAGGATTAATCAGCGAGAACTGGGACAGGGCGCATCGTGTCAGCATATGGCGCGGGGCCCACTCCGGCTGCCGGTCCATAACGTTATCTATCCGACTCGGCCCAGCGCCCGGCCCAGCGCCAATGATGTGAATCCTGGCAACTTTGGTCCGAGTCCGAACCTCCAACGTTGACGGTTCCAAGTGTCGTCTAGAAGTAACAATCCTTCTTTCCTGAGCTCAATAGCAGAGATTTCAAATACTGGCTGACATGGCAAGGCGATGATGCCTTAGCCTCGCTGCCCGTAGTATCAGCCAATCTAGGCGGCGCTAAGAAGAGCTTAGCCAAGCAATATGCTTACTCCCAAGCAGGAGACATGATGTGTTGAATATTGACATCAACATCACCGCTCTTTGATATCTGAATACATAAATGAAGGAGCCGAAGGACCGGCTAGATATTGGTTTTTCTCCCCCACCTCTAGGCTACACTCTCATTTCACGACTTTAGGAATCAGAAACTCAAGAGACCATTTCAAGACCCGAAAAAGTCACCACAATGTCTTTCCCTGCTCCCACCAAAATTTACCGTACGCAGCCATATGCCGCAATTTCCCCGTCTCGCCCAGAACTCTCAACCAAAGGGAAAAGCGCCTTTATCTCGGGTGGTGGCGCAGGTATCGGCGCCTCCATCGCCAAGTCTCTCGCAAAGTCGGGCATCGCAAGCCTCGGCCTACTAGGACGCACAGTCAAGTCCCTCGAGGAGACAAAGACGGCCGTCGAAACCCTGAACTCGGAGGCAAAGGTGTTTCTCTACACTGTCGACGTCACAGACGCCAAGGCAACCACCAACGCAGTCGCCTCCTTTGCCAGCTCTGTCAATGGAGGCAAGATCGACATCCTCGTTGCCAACGCAGCTTACATGTCCGACCTCAAGACCATCGCCGACTCCGAACCCGATGACTGGTGGCGTGCTTTCGAAATCTCTGTCCGCGGCAACTTCAACCTCCTCCGCGCATTTCAGCCCGTCGCGAAGACCAATGCTGCGGTGATCCACATCTCCACGGCCGCCATCCATCTCCCCTACATGTTTGGCTTCTCCTCCTACCGCGCCTCCAAGAGCGGTGCGACGAAATTGTTTGAGTACTTCCGCGATGAAAACCCGGGTTTCTTCGTGCTTCAGGTGCACCCAGGTCTCATTGGCGGCACGGCCATGTCGGAGAAGTTTGCGCCGACCGTGGAGGAGTTTGGGCTCACGTACGACGATATTGCCCTGCCCGGGGATTTTGTCGTGTGGGCTCTCAGCGAGGAAGCCAAGTTCTTGAATGGGCGGTTTGTTCACGCGAACTGGGATGTCGAGGAGCTGGTGGCGCTGAAGGAAAGTCTTGAGAAGGATCAGAGTCGGTTTACGATTGGGTTGCAAGGCTGGTACTAGACCATGCGGAGGCTGCGTATGGTTATTATGAGGTCTGCGCGAAAGCATCTGTGGAAACGATCTACCGTACCCAGTTGTCTTACGCCTACCTGTCCATGGTAGAAAACTGCGGGTATTTCTCAGGGCTCGCTGAAAGGACCTTGGCCCGCATTTTGCACTCAAGCATAGAGCACCAATATATACCTTAGAGAAGAAAGAGAAAACAGCAAATCTTACCTCCTCCCCGTCTTCCATTCCTCATTACTATTGACATTTGTCACAAAAAGCGGGCCCACTCTATATGGGCAGCATTAACCACATCCATATCTCGTAACAACATTCGCACTGTATGACACCCCCCTTAGATGTTCTCTCAGGGCCTCCTGGATTTCTTCTCTTGGGCTGGATATTGCCGGGTCTAACTGTGCCCTCAACGTGTTTGGCTAATTCATGTCTCATGGAAGGGAAGCACAGGTAAGCAAAGCAAGAGTTGATTGCGATGTCGGGGTACTAGACGATAACCGTAGAAGTCAAACTCATGGTTCCCAGATCTCAAGGCACAAACTCCTATTGAGCCTTGTAGATGCGTGTGTATTGCACTCTGAACACAAATCCATACAGACAGAATTGAACATCGCAATTATTGAGCCTGAACGGATTGGGACGTGAAAGCGGCTGAAGAAAACAACCATTCAGACGAGGTCGTTTTTGATTCACCTTGGTCAACTGACATACACTTAAAGCACGTGACTGTCGAACAGATGCCGAACGGCTGATCTGAGTAGTTTTTCAATACTTGGCCTGTCAAGCTGCAAGCGTCGATATTCAAAGGTTCAACAAATACTGCGCTATACTCTCTCCCTTGTTATCAGCAGAAGTGGAATGCCGATGGAAATGAGACTCAGAAGAGTGATACAGTGCACACAAGATACGGAGAAGACTTTTCGTTTCCAGGACATAGTCCAATTACCTCAACAGTTCGGCGACCTGTCTTCTCAAGGTTCACTTCCGCAACAGCATAAATTTCTCCCAGTATTGACACGAACAACGGTAAGTTCATTGTCATTCCGCTATTTACAAAATGTTCCGCCATGGTGAACGACAAATAAACGGGCAATTGCGGCCGTTACTTTGGCTGGATACTGAATTACTGCTCTCGGTCACAACGCCGAGACAAGTGAGTGGGGTATCCGATGTTAGCTAGAAGCCACCTCCCGAATAGTCGAACTCCCGATGAGAAGACGGGGAGGAAGGCACTAGGACAATCGGATGGCCCTTCAAAGAGACCGGGACCGTCCGCAATTCCCGCATGATGCTTTGCGCTGATTTGTGCCTCCTTCAAATTACGAGAATGGTTCGCGCTCGTTCTGTTACCAACGTCTGGTCCTCCATGAAGTCCCACTCTTCTTATGCATCCAATACATTTTGTATGATAGTTCATTGAATACCAATTTATTCTTTTGAGAACAGAACTTGACAACTTTAATCCTCGGATAAAACCTCAATGGGGTCACATAAGATCCAGGCCCACGTCCAGGGAGCTGGCTGCGGGTCCAGAGCCGTTGGGATGACGGTGGTGGAGCCAAAACATCGTTCAGCCTCCCGGATGCGGCCCGTCAACGGGATTCAAAGGCAAAAGATTCCCCAACCGGCGAGTCCCCGCAGTGATCAGCTGGTCCACTACCACAATATGCGGTATGAGGCGCCCGTGTATTTGGCTCTCCGAATACTGAAGACCCCTTGGCGGAGACGAAAGCGTACCTCTCCATTGTCCGAGGTGACGAGAATCTGGACCTCCTGCTTCTGCACCCAACACTTCAGAATACTCCGTGACTGTCATTGGGAAGATACTTGGCATCTTGTAAATCTATAAGAACCCTTTTCTCTTGTCCTAAGTTGACAGAACAACCCCCAACATCATCACAGTACGCTCAGCCGACTAAGCAGTTCCATTTCCATTCCTCAGCGCCTTTAATCCTTCGACAGGAAAAAACATCCTTTTCCCCCAATATGAAGGCATCAAATGTTATCCTCGGGTTCTTCTCCTCCCTCGTCATTGCCGCTCCAACTACATCCGCGGGCTCCAATCTTGTTGAAAGACTCTCCATTCTTGCCCCGGTCTGTCAAGGAACTCCAGTATGCTGCTCGGCTGATGTCATCAGCGGCGTGGTGTCTTCAAAATGCGTAGCTCGTAAGATATCCAAATCGATCCTTGGTTTACAGGAGCCCAGCGTGAGTCTTTTCAAGCTGACCAATGAGCACAGCTGTCACGCCTCCAATCACCACACTCGGATTTCAAGCTGCCTGCCTGCTCGATGGGAATCGCATTGCCCGATGCTGCTCTCTCAGCGTTGTAAGTGTCCTAATAGTGGCCCTGACTCTGTGCTGTGGCTAACCTCCAAACACTAGGCCGGTTTGGCACTCCTCTGCAAGGCGCCTGGCACTTAAGAAGCTCTCTGAATATCTTGCCACGTCTTTGACATTTCCGAGAACATTGTGCTCCGACAAATGATTCCATTATTACTTAGAATCTTTAATAATTAATACTTGTCATTTCCATTCAGGGTTTCCGAGCCTTGTTGCATCGTATCCCATGCACGCAACATCATATGTGGTATCATGATGCTTCACAATTATTGGCTGTCTGCGATGTTAAGAGATCCAGTCCTAATTAAGTCCTTGAATATTGGTTTGCATTGGAATTCGGGGCTCTGTGACGCTGGAGATACCGTATCCAGAAGTGTCTCCAGTGTACATACTTTCCAGTATCATTCTATGGGTGGACCATGACCAGTTAGTACATATATGGACCTTTGGTTGGCGAATAGAAGTCACCGTGTACTGGTTTCTATCGGTGCTTGTTCAGTACAGTTTTTTAGTTTTTTTTTTTCGATTGCAAATGTAACATCATCTTTGCCGAGACGAGAGCAGGTTACAGCCAAATTCTCAGAGGTACACATAATTCATCTAGAATGCTCGGGCTGGGTTGAAAGTTCCTGGAGGCTCACCGCCTCATGCTAGCTCGACTAATGATCAGAAATGGGACCTGTAGTTACTGGGTTGCTCTTCACTCCTGACCACGAGATGTTTGGCCCAAATGAGCGAGGCGCCGATCTAGAGGGAGACTCGGTGATACTCGGACACGGAGCCGGAAGATCCAGAGCGGGGCCGGGCAGTTATAGTCGGACGTCCCGGTGTTTAATCCCATTCTGGTCAATTTACTACTCGCCGAAGAGATGCAACCCAAAGCTGGACGTTGGAATAGACTGTTTTCTCATATAATGCCGATCTGAAAGGGTTTCTTTGTTTCTCAATCTCAACGTCTAGTTCATCGCTGCTGAGTCGTCGTCCGCCCTTATCCCGGCGGATGGCGAGCTGTGGGGTTCCGGAACCCGCTTGAGATGTCGCCATCGCACCCATGTAAGCACGACGCGATGTCGGACACAATACCGACCCCATCCATGGTCAAAGGCACGTTTTTTCTTCGCATGTGCGCCGACGAACCGCGCCCGCGCCGGCGGCCTGCATCAGGGATAGGTCGTCCGACGATGAGCGCTGCCCAGGATTGCCTCATTACGATTTACAATAACGCCACGCGAACCAAGCTTATTCCAGCCCATTGGCAGCCGGCCCCAACCAATCTGGATTGGACTCGGTATCTGACGAGCTGCAGAGCCCAGAAACCTGGGTGGGGGGTTCCAAGGAGCAGACTCAAAGAAAAAAAATCAGACTGGTGCTACATCACGGAGGTTGCCCGCTTGGGGAGTTCTCTATGTAGAGGGAGGAATGAATATCCCGCAGGACAACAAGGGTAGAGCGATGCAGAGGCCGAAGAAATCGGCAATTTCTTAAAAGCTCGACATCGAACGGACCCCATTTCCTCCCGCACTTGCATGACCTTTATCCATTGCGTCGGGATTGGAAAGCAACATCAGCTGCAATGTCGTCAATCGATCAAGCAAAGCAACCACATGAGGTCGATGAGGAGGTCCAGGATGTTCAACCTACGAAGCCCGTGTCACGATTTACTCGCTGGTACCGCTCGCCTTTGTTCAACGTCATCATTGTAGGCTTGATCTCCTTCACTCAACCTGGTATTTGGAATGCCCTCAACAGTATGCGATATCCCTAGGCCTGAGAGAAGTCACAGACTAATCAATACCTCAAGGTACCGGCGCTGGTGGCCAGCAAGAGCCTTATCTCGTCAATGGCTCCAACTCACTCACCTTTGGCATCATGGTCTTCGGCTGCAGTTTCTTCGCCATCATGGCGAATAAAATCGGTTTGAAGACGGTTCTGATCATCGGTACCCTTGGATACGCACCCTACTCGGCATCCATGTACGTCAACAACCGTTACGGTGTAGAGTGGTTCGTGCTGTTTGGTGGCGCTACCTGTGGCATCGCAGCATCTGCGTTATGGGCAGCTGAAGGTGCCATTGCCTTGGGATACGCCGACATCAAAGATAGAGGCAAGTTCACTGGTATCTGGCTTGGCCTGCGTGAGCTCGGACAGCTTCTCGGCGCTGCCATCCAGCTCTCGCTGAACGTCAAGGAGAATCAGCGCGGGAAGGTCGGCTACTCGACCTACCTGGTCTTGATCGCCCTTCAATGCCTCGGTCTTCCCTTGGCGTTGCTCGTGTCTCCCCCTCAGAAAGTCATTCACAGCGATGGCAGGAAGGTTGCCGACCCTACCAAGAACAAGGCTGTCCTGGGAGAGTTCCGCAAGTGGCTGAAGCTGCTCAAGAAGAAGCAGTTCTACCTTTTGATTCCCATCCTCGTCGGTTTCAACTGGAACAGCACGTACCAGGGCATCTACTTGACCAAGTACTTCTCGGTCAGAGCGAGAACCCTTGGCGCCTTGACATCTGGTATTGCTGCATCTGCTGCTAACATTTTCTGGGGCTGGTTCTACGACCTGAAGTGCTTTAGTCGACCCCAGCTCGCCAAGATTACCTGGTCCTGCTTCTCAGTAATCATGCTGGGCTTGTTCGCATGGCAAGTGGCCAACGAGAAGCTCTATGAGGACACTGTTCCCAAAGTTACCCTCGATTGGAGCACCCCTGGATTCGGACGTGGATTTGCAGTCAATGTACTCTTCCGGTAGGTGCACTGATGTTACGTACCTTATTGATCTTTTCAAGTCAGTACTAACGACTCACAGCTTCATGAACGAGTCGCACTACATGTTTGTGTACTGGATCATGGGTACCTTCTTTGACGATATCGAGACTCTGACGCTCGGCGTTGGTCTTGTCCGATCGTTCGAGTCCATTGGCTCCTGCTTAGCCTTCGGTATTGGTGCCGTCAAGGTTTCGCCAATGGTAAATCTCATCGTTGCCTTTGTCATGTTTGTGGTTTGCGTCCCTGCGACATCGTGGGCCGTTCTGCTGGTGCCAGAGCGACCTGTCGACAACACGAAACTAGAGGCGGAAGACTCTGCTGTCGAAGACAACAAAGTAGTCGCGACCCCGGTGGATGTGACTACGACAGCGGCCGCTGTCGATGGTCCTCGGAATGTTTAAGATAC
Source organism: Colletotrichum tamarilloi (assembly GCF_030869305.1). Lineage (NCBI taxonomy): Eukaryota > Fungi > Ascomycota > Sordariomycetes > Glomerellales > Glomerellaceae > Colletotrichum > Colletotrichum tamarilloi. The sequence continues at coordinate 33,529 of NW_026849562.1, read as the reverse complement.
TACGATGGCATATGTTCATGACTTTTAGCATCAGGCACAGCCGACTAGTTGCTTGAAGTAGATAGTTCAGCCATGCCAGACAATAGGCAATGAGAATTGAGTGAGACCGTCTTTAATGTTTATGACTATGTGCTGTTGTACATGATGCTTGCGATCCTTGCCTCGTTACTTGTTCTTGCTGATCGAACTATTTACATCGTGAGACTGAATATGGACATAAGAATTGATGGAAGTGTGCATGTCAGATTTTTGGCTCCCATGCAGCCCTCAAACTCGTCTGAGCTCGACATCGTACTTAGATAGAAGCCTTGTCAAGATTCTCGGTGAAGTTCTCGTCCTTGAAAGGCACATTGGCACTGCCAAAGTCGGTGTTGTTGAGAGCTGTCTGCATGTTCGTCGACATAGCGTCCCAGTCAAGGACAGGGTATGTCTTGCCGGTGGTATCAGTGAACTGAAGCTCATGGTTCAGTAACAGCTGTGTGAAGTATTCCACCTTCACACCATCACCCTCCCGTTGCGGATTAGTCGACTTCTTGTAGTCGCCGTGACCGGAAGCAGCTCCACCCAGGATCGTCGGGTCCGCAACAGAGGGGTCGTTGAGCCAAACCACCACGCTCTCCCAGTCGTGTCTGTGTGAGCCGGTGGAGACGCCATCGTTTGGCATGTCTTTGGGGAAGTACCAAGCATACATGATGGCGTACTTGTCGTTGTGCCAGGTGCCTCTGGCGTAGGTCTGGCCCTTGCTGGTGTCTCTGCAGCCTCCAGTAGAGCTGCCGCTGGGTTTCAGGCCACCGCTGATTCAATCGTCAACCTTTTATCATTGTGAAAAACTCCTTGGACACGTAGCTTGTGTCTCCGGCATCATCAACAGCAGTGTATGGCTGGCACCCATGAGCGATGTGGAGGAGCGGGTTGAATCGTGCGATGGCTTTGCCGACAGTGTTATCCTGAACTTTCTGGGCGAGAGGACTAAGAGCGTCGTGGCCAACCTCTCCGCGAGAGTCTAAAACAGTGGCAACGGGAGCGGCAAAGGCACTGCTCAGGAGGCTGAGAAAAGGAAGGAAGGCGGTAGAACGCATGTTGCAACGAATGACTACGGCTTGTTGTTAGTTGAAATCTTCTCGGCCCTCAATAAACGGTCATCATACCAGTAACGAATGAACTAGCTGAAGTGAATGCTGGCAATGAAGACCTGCTTCCCTGGTTGCCGTCTATGATCTATGGTGAAATGAAGTTGATGGAAGTAAGTTGGCACAAACAGCAACAAGGACAGGGAAAAGGGCGGCTTTTGAAACCGACTCGATCCTAGAAAGTGTCAAACTCGGGCTAGGCCAGATCCAATTTCCAGTGGATTGATGAATCGCATGAGTTAATCCTGACTGTAGGTCCGTAGCACGCGCGCGGCGTTCGGAAACCTGATCGGGTCCGAAGTCTACAACACACAGGGGTCATGACAAATGAGACGAACCACTGGTGCTATCAAAAGATCAGTAAATGCTACCATTTGACATCAGTCAAATGAGGTTGGGGTGATCTGGCCTCGGAAGCCGCCAAACCGGAACCGAGGCTGATTACCTGCGTCTTCCGCAGGGCATATTGCTTGCCACAACAAGCCCTATAGCTAAACCTTGATGTGGTTCTTGAAGCTGTCCAATGTCCAGAATTAGCGACGCTTAGGCTGACGGGCTGAGAACCTTCATTTAGCTGCGGCTTTCTGTGTGGGCCCGTTGGTGTCGACCGAGTCAGTCCAAGGTTACACTCTTCCCCGTGTCCATGATTGATAACCCAGCCTTCACCACCATTTTGGTCCAATTTGGTCCACAACTTTCAACCTGTTACTGGACGACTGCCAAGTATCCCGTGGCCTGCTTGATTGGGGAGCACAAGGAGATCCGAGTTGTCCGTGCCAAGAAGGCTCCATCCGCCTGACCATCGTGGTCCTCGCGTGGTTCTCCAGAAGGTTAAAGGCGTCTATCTTTGTCGCTAGTCATGGTATCAAAGCATTGACGCACCGCCTTGTTTTCCGATCCGCAAAGCCATGGGACCACTTCTTCGCCTGACTGCTCGGGATGGGATGGCGACTTTCAGCATGCAATTCCTCGGGGCTTTGACAAGTCACTCAAAAAGTTTGGGTTGATCTCCTATAACAAACTGCAACTAGCAAAAAATACGTATTGAGAAGGAGTCCATTCTCCCACGCGATTCTAATTCGATCCAAAACTTCTTTCAAAATTCTTTGCTTCCTTGCCAATCGGTTGGATCAAGGTATAGCTCCCGGACTTATTGAACTCTTGCACCCCGTTGAGTAGGTAAAGCGGAGTCATCTGCCCGTCATCGCTGAAATACAACTTTGGTCTCTCCCGGCGATAGTAGTCTAACTTGACACCATCGGTGAACTCAACGGTTGTGTTGTACGTCAAGGTATTATTGTTGTAAGTCCAAGGGCCCTCCCAATTGCGAGCATAAGCATGTGCTCCGACTCGCGGCCCTTTTCTGCCTTCCGCGATATCGACCATGTGGTGGACCAGAATGTGCCAGTGTCCTCGTTTATCTCTCCAAAGGAATGGATCTTCACTGCGCTCCGTGTTTCGCGGTTCAACAACAAGCTCGTGGGGTGCAGAGAAGTTGTCTGCGTGGTAAATATTGTTCTTCTCCACAGCGAGTAGGATCTCGTGCGTGGGGTCCTCATCTGTCCACAGCGGCCACGGTGCAGGGTTCGTGACGTTGATAACCTGCGGGATTGGTGTCGTCCATTCTCTAAGATTCGGCGACGAGGAAACCGAGATCGTATTGTTCCACTTCTGGGATTTACAAACGTCACCAACCTCGACGTCTTTGCCGATAAAATAGATCAAGAACTTTTCATCCGCTGGGCTCCAAATAGTTGTGGGATTGTGGTGAAAAGTGCTGAATAATGTTTGGGCGTAGTTATACGGGCCTCTCGGCCCTGTGCGAGACTCGGCTCTAATGATGGTGCTGAAAGGCCGCCAACCAGAGAGACCACAGCCGTGTGACATTTGCGACGTAATGAGATGGAAGAGGCCCTTGTCTTCGCGATCTTGGATGATGTGACCTCCCCAAGAAGAGTTTCCGGCGCCCTCCTTGTAGAAGTCTGATCCTGTCGCGTTCGTGTGATTGTACCCGGTCCAAGGCTCGACTGGCTGCAAATCCAGTTCGCTACAGTCGGAAGAACGCCATCCTTTGTCACAGACACAGGAGGAGTTTTGATCGCAAAGGCCGTTGAGACTGCAGTCGTCATCCGTTCGACATCCAATAACCCCAGCCAAGAGGCTGGACAAATAGCCAAACACAACAAGGCTCAAGAAAGCTCTCATACTTCAGTAATTTTGGCCTCTTTGTTGGTTCACAGCTATTTTTTGTTTTACACGAAATCGACGCTGGGAAAAGTGCAAGACAAGTCCCTCTTGTATGCGTGACATATCTAACTGCAGCCGCTTAGCAAATTTCTAAGATCGACGGGATGAAATCTCGGCTCGTCGTAGATCTATCCGAATTGCGCAGGTCTCCATCTAGAAGACCGGCGGAAGAATTGAGATCCTCGAATCTGCGTCGGCTTCTCCGCATTTCCCCGCGAACAACAACAGCCCCCATCATACCGCAGCAACCCTTCTGCACATGTACTGATCCAGGCAACTCAACATACTCCAGCTTTCAGATCACTCTAGAACCTGCGAACTCAACACCAGTGGTAGAATTATATAACATCTTGCCGGCTTCAACAACATACAGGCCGCAGTCGTGCTGTGGTGCCACTCCTGTATTGAAAGAAATGAGGAGGAGACTCTTAGCTTACCACCCCTAAGGCAAGTTGAGAGCTTGAGGTACGCAGCGGAGCCCCACATACAATTACCCTACCATACTGGTTCACTTGCGTATCAACACATTGCTCATATTGAGCCTTTGTATAATATGAGGGGGTGGGGGTTTCGAACTGATGAAAGACGATGAGTAATTATGGCAGTAAAGCAAGTAAGGCACCGGTCATCTTGAACAGAAGTTATGCCCATCCACGCGGATGTGGCTCGAATCCTCCCTGCTACCTAGCAAATATCCAGGGTCGCTTGGCCTCTACAATTTGCAGTCGTGGTGACCTTGGGACTCTCCTGGCCCTTTTCAACACCCTTATACTCCTGGCAGACCTTGGCGACACCGGTACCGCAGGACCCAGATATTGTTGCAACATCTCCAAAGTTTGAGTTGATGCCGGCAAGTAATTTGACATTATTGGCCTTCAAGTTGGTTACTACCAAATTCCTCGGACCGCCGTTGTTCACACAGTTGGCGCATGAACGGTAAAGACGATTCACATCGATGACCGTAAAATCTTTGACTGTGGCTGTTCCTCGGCCTAAGTGCGAGATCGTGTTACCGTAACCTCCGCGGACACCACCTCCCTCGACGAGGATATCGCTATTGCCATTGATCACTATGGCATCTGTATCATCGCGTAGAGGTCAGCCTTCGTTCTCTCGAAACTCACTTTGCCATGGTCCAGTCCACGGAGACAACATCTCACCTTCACAGACCTGTCGGAACCAGACATTCTTCAGCGTGCAAGCACCTTTACAATGAACTCCTTCAACCTGGCCGGCACCGATAATGACGTTGCTGATAGTGGCGCCATTTTCAAGTATGAAGACGGGGTGCCCGCCTGGAGTCTCAACATCGGTATTGCATGAGCGTCCGCGATCGTACTCCTTATTGCCAAAATCCTTAGACCCAGATATCACACTCGGCGCCAGTAGTGAGATGATGGAACCGCTTCGGCTGGGAATATTGAGTGTTTGACAGGCAACGAGACCAGCAAGGAGCGCCGCTGGCAGTGTTTTGGAGATGAACATAATGAATCAAAGTTCGAAGGGATGTCCGGTCGAGCAATGAAGAAAGGCTCGCCTATCTAGCATGTAGAGCCACCTGGATAATATAGAATATAGATGTAGATTTCAAGTGGAGTCTATCCCTGTTTGGTCTACTTGCTACAGTCATCCACAGCAAAGTGGTTGAAATTAAAGAACTTAGGCCTAGCAAGTTCTTGCAAAACATATAGAATCTATAGTTCTGCCATTTTGGACTCCGTGGAACCCGCGGGCATGTGTATGAGGCTGCGAGGGAGCAGGAGTTGATTCGTGGCTAAACCACAGCATTCACGCTCTGTGGACATTTCTCCAGCGATGTAGTCTCTTATCCGTGGTTCTCGCCCTTCCTTGGTGGATTATCTAACGATATTATTCCGCTCTTGAAAAAGCGCATGTCTGATTAGAGCAGCGCCAAGCCATGCTCACCTCCTGCAATCTTAGCCGTCAATCATATGCTGTCCACCTTGCGAAGCCAAGAGGTCCATGCTATCCAGCTGGCCATGTTGCTACTGGGGCCACGGAAGCATTTTGAGAATACAGCATCATCTCGATTCTACTTGTGGTTTGTCATCCATCATTCACCTTCCACTCGTCAATCAACTTCCGCCTCTGATGGTTCGTAGCCCACCCCAACTCCGTCTCGATACCAGAAAGTAGCTCCAGTACCAATTCCTGTTCCGGTCGCGTATAAAAGGCTTGCCCTGCCACGAAAAGCGGCTGGACAGAGTGAACACGCACCGCATCAGTAGGATCCGCGAGGCTAATCCCACAAATCTCCTCGCAATGACGCAGCACCCCTTTCTGAATGAGTCGATACGATCGCAGACGCGCCGACACGGTCGACCGTATGGCCGTGGATTCTTGGGGCCGGTTCACCAGCAAAAGAATCTGAGCCATATGGTAACTTTGCATCGTCGACGCGCACATCGGAATGTCGTACCAGACCCTTTCCATGTCCATATCCGTCTCATCATCATCCAAATCCCCGTGGCGACTAGAGAATCTTGTCCGGGCGCTGGGCACAAAGGTCGGCGGTAGACTCTCATACCACTCCTGCAATTCGACTTCAAGCTTCGTCCATCTTCCCAGGAGGAGTTCCTGCGTCAGACCGAGCGACATGCGCTGGCCGGCGGGCTTAGAATAGTCTTCCGGGCGAATACCGTCCCCGTTGGTGATGTAATTCACAATCTTCCCCAGGAGCCACAAAAGCTCGTTGCTTTTTGAGTCTTCATCCACGTTGGTCGAGGAGCGGATATCGGCCGTCGAAAAGGGGCTGAAGGGGAGTAAGAGGTTGCGTTCGTCTGTAGCAAGGCCAAAGTTCTGCCAAAGACGGATGTGGTCCAAGTTGAGACGCGTCTGGGTTTCGCTTATGACTTTCGAAGCGCAGATGTTAGCCTTTTGGCCACGACAGTGTATGTGTTGAAAAGCTTACAAGCACAGAGGAAGTCCTGCCTTGCCAGGCTCCAGAATATTGGCCCCTTGGTCGGAGACTGCGGTATCGAGACCGGAGAAGATCCTCCCAGAGCTCTATCTGAGGCAGAGTACAGTGAAAGAGCCGTGAGATGCGCCTTCCACGCATTTCCTGGGGCGTTCATCAACTCGTACATGCAGAGTATGGCAACTGCGGCAAAAGTATCCGCATGTTGGTCGCTCGTCTCGCTATGTAGCGCATGGTCCCTTGCTCCGGCGGGAGTGATTGCGTGCTTTAAATGTCTGATTGCTTGATGATAGTGTCGGACAGCGTGGTATTGCCAGTCGGGGGGTGTCGTAGCCGAGGGAGCCACCGAAGCTCTCGCGCTGCGGGTCTGTCGGATCTCATTGTCATTTGACTGTGTGCGCGATAGGTGCTTTGCTGCGAGAGCGCAGATTGCCGATTTGAGAAGCGGCCGAGTCGTTGCTCTTATTGGTATTTTGCATGAGAAATGCGCAGATGTATCAAATAGGTCCATCCTACCGCCCACATTTTAGTAGCTGTACAGCCCGAAGGTAGAGGGATATGAAGAGAACAGGGCTTACCACTGCCCAGGTCCTTGTCTGAAATGTCTCAGAAGCTTTAGAGCTATTATGTTCATCTCTGAATCATCGTCGCCGCCGTTGTCGTCCAAATCTTCGTCGTCGTCTGCTTGAATTGTGGGTGATGGGAGGGCCACTGGGTTTAATACATCATCGTTCCCAACAGATGCAGTAACAGGTCTGCTCTGCACAACATCGCTATTCATTCGGAGGTCCTCAGAGGATTTTTGAGCGAACTTAGAAACTCCTTCCGACCGCGATGTGTAAGCCGGAGTTTTCACACTCTCCGCATCCCGAGGTTCGGGCGTTGACAGCGTGTGACCCCATTCATCAGATGGTCCTCCTTCAGTATTGTGACTGTCGTGCTGCAGAAGAAGGTCATCGTCGGAGATGTCGTCGTCTGCCTCGAATGGGTTCGCAATATTCACAAAGACAACTGAAGCGGTTGGTTAGTGACAACATCAACGCTAGATTCCAGACACACATCGACCCACGTTCATGCGGAATATCGAGCCAGGTTTGATCTTCTTCGAACAGATTCTCGACAACAACACGACCTGCAGAAGCCTTGTCTTGTCCTCGACAAAGAAGAGAGTGATCAAAATGACGAAATTTTGTGTCTTGCGAAAAGATGCATTCGCGATCAGACTTGGTACATTGCCCGCAAGCGGGTCGTGCCTCGTTGCATTTTAGTTTTCGCTGCCGGCATGTCAAGCTGTTTGTTGAAGTTGTAAAGATAATGCGCGTTTCTGATTGAGGGTAGCAACCCACCACCCATGATGCGAGCGCATGATGCCTACGCTATGGTCTAGAGAGGGCCAAAAAGGCCTCGACCACGGTCTCGACCCTCGACCGAGGGAGAGGGGGGCTCTGCTGGACGCGGTTGGTTTAAGGAGTTATCCCTTGTAAGTCGTAAGGTGGGTAGCAAATGTGACGGTCAAGGGCGAAAGAGACAACATGGCACGAGGGAACATTTCCGAAGGTTCAGTGTGGTGGGTGACAAGAGAGGAAATCTTTCCGGCGGATGGTTCCGGTGGAACATGAAAAGGCGGGGATACCTTTTTTTTGATCTCGAGGGTGTACTATCGTTGACAGGCAGAGCGTCATCACGAGCTGATTAGGTCGCTCGTCGACCTAGTCAGCGCAACCAACAAGATGAAGCGCTTAAAAATTCAACCATATAGTAAAATTTCGTTGGGAAGGAGAGTGTATCCGTCTACAGGTCAGAGTCAGGCGTTCGGCAAAGTTACCTTACTCAGACACCGGCCAGAAGGGTCTGACGCTTATTGCCGAAGGCGCAGGATGGACCGACTGTTCCCACCTCAACTGGCAACTTTGCCGACAGTACCCTCAGTGAGCTTGCTTGCCAATTGGCCTCAGACGAGAGGCAGCTAAACTCATCGATGTTAACAACTTGCGAATTTAGAACCCTCCATGGGCGGATTTTGAGTTATGGCAACTAATCCGAGCCGTATCGTTGTCAGAAAAACTACACTGCATAGCCCACGCGTGAGACAACAGACTCTTGGCGAGCATGACCCTGTGAAGGCCCAGTAACCATTCCCGCCTGCAGGCTATCTATCGGAGTTTTCATCAAGATGGCAAACCCGGTGGGCTTCATACCCGAAAGGAGAATAGCACGATATCAAGATGGGCACAACATGCAGCCACCAAGCCAGTATAAGAACCTTTTGAGTGGTCTGAGGAAGGAAAGCTACGGTTCGCCCGCTGGTCTATGCTACAGAGCATTTATCTCGCCCATTACCGTCTCTAGATCGTGAGCCTCGATCACAATGAGACAGTTCAGAATGCCGCCGCTCTATGCCAGGGCGTCTATAGCTACGGGAGCCTGTCTGATGCTGTGGGGGTGAGTCTTGTCTGCAGATCTCCTTCGTTTCAACCAGGCTTTTCAGCTAACTTTCACCTCTCAGGCTCGACACTGGCAGCATAGGCCCCATAACAGCAATGGAGACTTTCAAGACCTCATTCGGTCACTTCTCCGCCATCCTCCACGGCGCAATCGTCTCAACCCTTCTTATAACCGGCACGATCAGCGCCCTCCTAGCAGGCATGCTAGCAGACCAACTCGGCCGAGTCGCCATGATATCTACCGGCGCCGCCGTCTTCGGCCTCGGGGCCGCCATCGAATGCGGTGCCGTCCACCTCGCAATGTTCATCGCCGGCCGCGCCGTAAAGGGTCTCGGTACGGGACTCTTCGTCAGCACCGTCGCCGTGCAGATCTGCGAAATCACGCCCGCCAAGACGCGAGGTTTCTGGGTTGCGTTCTCACAGTTCATGCTTACGGTGGGATTATCCCTGGGGTATTTCATCTGCTACGGAACGCGTCGTGTGGCGGATTCGTCGGCGTCTTGGCGGGTGCCGCTGGCTGTTGAGGCGATTCTGGGATTTGGACTCGCTGCGACGACGCTTTTTGTGCCGCAGTCGCCTCGATGGTTGGTGGCCAAGGGTCAAGTCGACAAGGCTCGGCTTGTCTTTACACAGCTAGGCATCAGCGAGGAGGAGCAGCGGGAGATGCTGGCGTCCAAGGGCGTTCAGGAGGCAGCAGCAGCCGCAGTACATCCTCCCAACATGAGCATGGCGGACACCGTCAGAGCGACGATCCATGATTTCCGGAAAGCTTTGTCCAGGCCTTTCCGCTCTCGCACTGCTTTTGGATGCTTCTTGATGGCTGCCCAGCAGACCAGCTTCATCGACGGAATTCTGTATTACGCCCCCTTACTGTTCCGTCAATCAGGTCTCTCAGAGGAAACAACATTCCTCTGTTCGGGAATCCTGGCTTTGGTGATCATGGTAGTCACTATCCTGGCCACCATCTTCACAGATAGCTGGGGCCGTCGGACCTGTACCATAGTAGGAGGGACTGGCATCGCCATTCTCATGTTCCTGATGGGTTCCTTGTACGCCGCCAACCAGGTCCGTGTCGATGGGGGTGCCGGACGGTGGGTGGTGATTGTATCCATCTACCTCTTCGCCGTCGTTTTCAATGGCACTTGGGCTATTTGCATCAAGGCCTTCCTGGTTGAGAGTCTCCCGCGCGAGACGAGGTCTAGCGGTGCGGCGCTGGGACAGGCTGCCAACTGGTTGGCCAATTTCGTTGTTGCTCTGACGGCGCCGCCCTTTCTCGCTGCCTCATCTTCGGGGCCGTACTTCTTTTACGGCGGATGTACGCTGGTAAGCGTTGTCGTCTGCGCAGTTTGGATGACGGAGACGAAGAGCCAGAGTCTAGAGGCTATTGAGGCGGCGTATCTTGAGCGTAAATCGGGCAAGGTTGATGAGAAGATGACATGGACGACGACGACGGAGGGTTTGAGCGGTTCAGAAGAGACTTAGATTCAGGTTAATGCGATAGCAGAGTCAAGCAAATTTGTTTCTTACGAAGAACAACTCAGGTTTGGGTTGACGTAGAGCTGGTACTGTGAAGGTACATCTGCGATCAGAAGGAAATCACTGTGATGTATTAGCCAGAATGAATCACGTTAGAATGAAAAACCTCTGTACTCACGCGACAGCTTGGCGGCAGTAGCGATAATAGAATCAAGACCTCTGGTGCAGTAGTCGCTGTGAAGATCTTGGATAATGTTGGAGAATTGGTGGATTTCCGGGTGTGTATCAAGGGGGAAGGTCTTGAAGGTATCGAGGTTATGTTCGCAAATCTCTTGATCTACCCCAATGGTTTGTCAGTGGCTTTATTACGTCAAGGCGACAACACTACATACCCGAGAATAGGGCCTTGAACCCGCCAATGATTACAACATCATTTATCGGTCGCTTCCGCAGAGAGAGTAATGCGGCTGTCATTGGAAGTGCCCATTCGTCTTCCGCTCCGAAACATCCCTGCGCAATGGAGCTGGCAAAGCGGAAGTCGGCCTTCGTCGCCGGCGTGGGTGAAGCGAAGCATTGGAAGCGAAGCCTGCAGACCTTTTTTGCCAGTTCGAGATTCTTGCTCGGCAGCCCGAGCTCGGGAAAGAGCCTGAAAAGGCCATGATCGATGGTACTTTGGAGAGAGGCTGAAGAGCATACGCCTTCAATCGATAGCTTCCCTTGACACAAGTATTCCCCAAAGTTGTACTGAGTTTCTTGGCGCAAAAATCGCAGCTTAGATAGATTATACGTGCGTGCTGCGTCTTTCCCAGTGAATTCGTCAAGGAGTGCAACGTCGGGAATAAAGGAACCTCCAGGCAAAAGTCTTGTGTCCAAGATATAGATCCAGATATCGGACGGGTCGTCGGGACGCCCGTTTTTGGGCATGATGCTGCGATACAGTGCGTATTGAAGGGCGAAAAGTAATGAGCTCGTCCAAGACATGAGGTTGTCACCATCCCGAGCCCAACCGCGAAGGTGACAGTTGAGCATCTCGGCTGCTTCGTCCGGAGGCATCGAGAATATGTCGCAGTCGGATCCAGCGTGACCACAGAGAGCAGCTCTTGACACGACAGATTTTAGTGATGTTTCACCTGAGGTGCTTGGTGCATGGACTCTGAAAAGGTATCGCGGGATCTTCTTCAGAGCTGAAGTAGCATCCCCATATGAAGGGCCGGGTGTAAAACGCACACAGCCGCGGGTCATGTGCTGAGTGGGAGCAGAGTCAATCTTGGTGGCCATTTTGAACACACTTTGGCCTATATCAGACGTTGAGGGGTTATTTGTGGTGTCGTCGGTGTAATAAGGTAGGCTTTAGACGATGTTGTTTTGGGTGAGAGATTTGCTATTCACAACACCAGTTGAGTACCGAACATGGATGATAAAGCACGAATGAAGATGAACTTGTAAGAACAATCGTCAGAATTATATGTGATTTGAAGACAAAGTGTAGAGTGATAGGCACCCGGTCGGCAGTGACAAGTCTTGTTTATGATTCCATGTGATGTGACGTCAAAGTCCTCTGTTGCCCGATTCTCCAGATTGATGGCCTCCTGCATCGTTTTTTATGCATGTAGGCAGGCGATGACGGATACCGCAGGCGCGATAGGCAGCCATGCCGGTTACTGCGATATGAGTAAGCTGTTGCAGCTGATAATCACAAGATGAACGCCTCTTCGTCGTTGGTTTGGAATATCTGCCTTCGAATAAAGACATGTCTTTTAACCTCCACGGGATGTTAATGGGAGGCTCTTGACATCTTCAGAAAGATGTCTGGGCGGCAGGATGGAAGATGCTCGCTTCGTGTGGGGACTGATAAGATAAGGTTAAGCTATCGATGGAAGCCGGGAGAGCGCCCGCCTCGGTGGTACCTTCGGAGATCCCTTTTCTCCGCACTCCGTTAGGCTTCCCTCTGTTCCCCAGCAAATCAGAGCGTACCGCCTCGGCACTGTGGGGACGGAATGCTGGCAGCGAACCTCTTCAGCACCGAATCGGGCCACGGTGCCCCCTGGCAGTGGCAGCCCATTAGGAGTGGGACGTGCGGCCTCAGTGAGGTCAGTGCCTGGCTTGCCTGGCCCACACCAGAGCTTCAACACCTTCCACTGCTATCTGTCCAGGGGAATCGCAACCACCACGAACAACTTGCCTTTCATCACGATCCATTCTCCACCTTCCTCAACGACCGCCAGCTTAACTCGCGTCTTCTGTACGACCGCCGACGACCATCCTGCATATCAGCGACATTGAACGATACCCAGCGATCCTATTTCCAGCCTTCGTTCCGTCCCTAGTCCGTCGATCCCCCGGCACCTCCGTGCTCCCGAAGTCCACGACCCTCAACCACCTACTCACCTTTACCCTGCAATCCTGGCTTCCCCGGCCGGGTTAGCTGGCCGAGGACGTCCAGCGCCAGTCGAATGAATGCAACCCCTAAATCCATTCCTCGCTGCCTTCTTCCGAAGCTCCCTACCCTCACAGTGTACCCCGGTACATCACCACATCCTCCTGGTCCCGATCACCGATGTCCTCCTCACATGTCGCGAAGTCGAGAGCGGCTCGACCTTCCACGAGCTCATCACTTCGGAGGAGTTCCTAGCTAGTCATGTGCTTCGCATTCCCGCCGCAAATACAACCTCTGCTGCGGGTGGGAAGGACGCGGCGCAAAACCTGCGCGAGCTGAGGGGCAAGGCGAAGCAGTATCAGACCATCAATGGTCGCACAGTCGTCATCAAAGATACACACGTCTACAGTAACAAAGGTGCGCCTGGGTATGCAATACGAAACCGCCTGTGACTGACAATTGTATCCCAGGCTTCAAGTCGCTTGCGCAAGCTCAATTACTGAACGATTCGACATGGTATCCCGACCTCCTTGAACCCCGCCAATGGCTGATTTACTACATCTCGCGGCCACTGGTGGGCGTATGGGAAGAGAACAAGATCGAGCCTGCCATATTGGTGGAGGGAATGGCGAGGAGGAAAGCCCTCGAACAGAGCCAGGCGGCGGCTGCTGAGAATGGCGAAGGCGCCATGCTTCCCCGGAAGAAGGACATCAAGAGCTTCCACGACCTCCTCAACCATTTTCCTATCATCGCACGACAGATGCAACCTGGATTAGAAAAGCTGTTTCGAGAGTTCACGACTGTGTTCGAGCGACCGCTCCCGCCGCCCCCTTCGGCGTTACGCATACCCGACCCCGAGCCCGACGGACCCATCACTACGGCCATGAGGAAGGCGCGGTCCAACAGCATGTCCGCAGCAAGGCGCCCCAATGGGTTGACTAACGGTCTCCCCGTGACGGAGAACTTCTACGCCGAGGATGACGAAGATGTGATGAGGGCTTCACTGGAGACTGCTGTCACAGCCGCCATCGACTTGTTCCAGGGGGTTGACAAGCAGCAACTCTCGATGCTCGGCGCTACGACCGACCTGACGGGACCTCTGGTCGAAAGACTCATCGAAAGATACGTCACCGAGAATACACACCACCTCCTGTTTCCCCGACTTAGTGCATCAAAACGACCTTATGATCTCGAGTTGGAGGCCAAGATTCGGCAAATGGAGTTCATTGATCTATCACAGCTTGGCATCTCTATAGAAGGTGGTTCGCGAGGGAAGCACGAGTTGACGATACAGCTTGGTCTGGCCGTGGAGGAGTTCAAGAAGACAGCGAATGCCATGAGCCCACAAGAGATGCTCGATCTGCTCCTGTCGACCATGAAGCTGGTCACTCATTTGACAGAGTCTTCACAAGCGCAAGCAGCCTCTTCGACCGAGAAGCCTACTTTGACAGTTAATGCCGACACGCTAGTCTCGCTGTTGCTCTTCGTGGTCATCCGAGCACAAGTTCGGCACTTGCACGCTCGGCTCATCTACATCCGTCACTTTATCTTCATTGATGACGTAGACAATGGTGAGATGGGATATGCACTGAGCACCTTCGAAGCTGTCCTCGCATACCTCGCACTAGACTCGTCAGGATTGCGAAGAGCCAGCCGACGAAACAAAGCGTTATGGAATGCTACCTGCAATGGAAGCCTTGACGACTTGAAGAAGATCATGGAACCAGACGAGAACGCCATTCTCGACGAAGACCTTTATGATTCGCCAGAATCAAGTAGACGCCCCTCTCACAGCTGGAGCTTCACCAACGGGTCTGCCTCGAGGAGATCATCAACAGCAGTCACGATCTCGGATCGCTTCTCATCAGGCTCTGGCCTGAGCCACGTTTTCCCATTCCAGGCCGAGGATGATGGCAGTGAGATTGACTTCCCTTTACCGCCGCCGCCTCGCAAGGTCAAGAGGGTTGCCATGGATACACGAAGCATGTCCAGCGGCTCGGAGATCTCGTACCACTCGAGGGCGACCAGCAATGGTACCATTGGAAGCGTACTTGAGGGCGACATCACTATCGATCGTCTTTCGCAGACACACAATGCATTCGGGGAATCAATTTTGATGATGGCTGTGCAAAACGAAAGGCCCGATGTTCTGCGGTACTTGCTGACGCTGAGCGAGTACTATCCTCTTTCTGTCATTCTAGACGACATCAACAACGAAGATACAACGCTTTTTAGCGCTGCTGTCCAGCTGGGGCATACGGAGCTGATTAATATTATTCTCGACTTCATTTCGAGACTGGCGGCAAGAGAGCGCTTAATTGAGTATTTTGCTCAGCAAGACATTTGGGGGCGCAGTTGTGCGCATTACCTGTTCCACGCACCGTTTCTAATTTCTCGGATCGGGAGATTAGTCCCCTGGCGGCAAAAAGACAAGAATGGGCAGACGCCGCTTTTTGCACTCTGCAGGTCGTATGACCATATCCACTACCGCGAAATGGTGGATGCCGGCCTTGATGCGGCCACGGAAGCGCAGCGTGACGGGCTTCCGCTGCACATTGACGATCATGTGGACGCCAAGGGGAACACTCTGCTTCACATTGTCAACGACCCACAGCTGGCACTCAGAGTGCTCCAGCAATGCGATGTCGATGTCAACGCCACGAACGAGAAGAAATTTACGCCGTTAATGGTTGCTAGCAAATATGGCAGGCTGGATATGGTCAGAACGCTATTTGTGGACGCACGCGTCGATGTTGCAGCCCGAGAAATCCGAAGCCTGACTGCCGTTGAATTGGCCAAAGATGACGACATCAGGAATAAGATTGATGACCTGGCACTCTTCAGCATGCCCCCTGGCGCGGATGCCCGTATCACCGGTGTCGTGAGGGCCTTTTTCGTTGAAGATGCGACCATTCGGCTGGTCTTGAAATCGGCAGCCCCAGCCGACCACATGAGCTACACCGTCACCACAAGCCGCAGGAATTTGTCTGATTTTGAGCACCTCGGCAACTTGCTGGCGCTGGAGAACCCGGCGTCCTGGATCCCGGCGGTGGCGGGTGTGCGGTCGCCCTTCCAGATACCTTCGAAGCCGTCTAGAGCAGTGCTACGAGAAATCCAGACTAGGGCCGACTGGTTCCTCAAGATCATGCTCAATCACCCCACATTCGCAACACACGAGATGCTCTGGGAATTCTTCCTGGTGCCTGATATCCAACTAGGCATGATGGAGCAGAGGAGTAACCTGAAAGCTGAGACGCGAGCCGAGAAAGTGCGGGAAGAGTACGAGCCCGTCAAGGATGTGCGAGAGGTCGAACAATTCGTCGATCATGCAAGGGAGATGGTGCGGAGTGTCAACTACTCGACTAAGAGCGTGGCAAGAAGGGTCAATTCCATCGCCATTGTTGCTTCAGGTAAGTTTTGTTTCTGGTAATCAAATAGTTTTGGTCTGGACTAACGAGAGCAGATCTTCATGACGCATCACTCCTGCTGCACCGCGCTGTTTCGACATTGCCGTTCCTTCCACCAGCATACATCACGGCGATGGATTCTTATGTCCGTACCCTCGTACCAATGCAATCGAATCCTTACGGGATCTTCCACTCGACGTTCCTGGCATCGCAATCGACGATCCAAGCCCTGTTATCGGCTCTGTCGCGGCCGCCAGCGCAAATTACGCAGATATCGGCTGCGCGCAAGGCCGTGGAGCGAAACTACAACTCGCTCACGAGATCGACACGGTGGCCTCTTGGGTTGCTGGATGACACGCGACAACGCCTCAACGAGGAGAGGGAAGAGAAAGCCCGCCAGTCACAGGAGCAGGTGGATGACCTCGGTCGAGAACTTCGATACTCGCAACAAGTAGTTGCCGGGGAATTAGCCGGGTGGCAAGACCTGCACGAGAAGATGGGGCGACGAGCGATCAAGGAATTCGCCAAAGGCATGGTGATCCAGGAGCGACTCCGGCTGGACGGGATGATGAGGACACTCCGGAGGCTGCGGGAAGGGAAAGCGGATCTCGAGGCGGCATTGGCAAACGTTTCAGGGCGGTCGAGTATGAGTCAATCGACGCACGAGGGGACGAGGAGAGATGCAGGTGAGGGAGCCAGCAGTGGGAGCACGAGAACGGGCGACGTGGTGGCGAATGGTGCGGGATACTAGAGGCTAGAGGCCTAGGTAGCCCTGGTTTCGTTTTGTATGGGGCGACGACGTCGACGGCCGTCTGCCTTGGGATGGCTTGGTGTGGACGTCGCTTTTCTTTGCCCTTCAACACCAAGGACCGACGCGTTGTATGCGCAAGTTGGACGCGTCTGGGGACCAGCGGTGGCTGCGAGTGGATAGGTGGTTGTGGCGTGGGGCGGATGATCCGTCCAAGTCAAGCAGCGGATGACTGCAGCTGACGGAGAAGGGTTGGTGGGTGGTGTCAAGTCTGGGATGCTGCAGACCACATCACCTGCATGGAAACACACACACAACTTGGTCGTTGAAACGTTGAAACATTTTCCCTCGTGGTCACCGTCCTGCTCTCTCACACTTCCTACTTCTTCTCAAACCCTTTACCTTTCTTGATTGTCCTTTTGTGTAGCAAGGTAGAAGGACAGAGAGAGACACTTGTCTTCTTCCTTTTGTTTCGTTTCATTTGACGGATACCCTTTTGGCGTCCTCGGCGTGGGCGTAATGATAGACGGGGGGATTTGACTTTGAATGACTTTGTTTTTGGTTTTTTCCAGGGTCCCCTCCTCCACTTGAGAGCTGGGGCAAGGGACAACAGATAGACAATGGATACATGAGGATACCTACCTTCTTAAGGTACACCGCAAGGTTCAAACTGGATGAAATGATTCAGAGGTTTATGCTTGGGTAGTGGTGTTGGTAATGAAGTGACGTCGATTTGGTGACGCCCATTCGCAGGGAGACAATGTAGAGTGTGAGGTGGTCATGTTAGACCCCAGCCTCCCCAATTTTCCCGGGCATGCTCCGTGGAGCGTTGGGGGAGGAAGATGCCCGCTCTGAAGTACACCGACCCGAACTGCCGGGGTATGTCGAAAAGAAAAATTCAAAGTCCTCGCCAACATGTCCTTGTTGAAGCAGCAGAAAGATCATCGTTGATGCGTTTTTCCTCATGGGAACATGATCCACCGTCGATGGACAACGAGATGTGAGTCACCCTTCCCTGTACCGGTTCCAATGGCCAAGAGCAACCATCATGCACGGCAAGGCCAGGGGAGAGACAGGTATTCGAACTAGCAGAGCTGCCGAACCGGGGCGAGGCAAGCTAGTACGCAGCACCTTACGGGATAGAGAAGCACAAGGGAAGAGTCCGAAAGAAGAACGACGACGGGAGGGCCATTGAATCGAGAAACAAAAGAGCGGTCGTGAAACATCCCGGGAGGACGGCTGGGCCAATGAAGCGGTCGGGACACGGTTTGAGGGATCTTTGGGGACCCGATTGGATGCCGGACTGGACCGGGGTTTGGACACGGGCAGTGGAGTTGTGGACACCATCCCGAAGCGATGAACGGGCGACGGATGGATCTTCTGAAGTTCTGGCAGGTTGAACGGACCGTGGGCGTCGTGGACGGATCTACGGCGCGTCGAGATTGGGTGGTGCGCGCGCGTGGTTGGGAGCCAATGGGATTACGAGGCGGGGGGGAAGGACAAGAGGAGGGAGAAAACGGGTGATGGATGACAAAGGGTGGCACGGACCAGAGCAGGGACACCGCGTCTAAGAAAGGAAGGAGCACGGACTCTGCCTTACCTTCCCTTGGAAGGGGATGGAGCACGGGCCACGGGAGCGAAGCGGGAAGGAGGGAAGAGGTCAAGCGAAGGGCAGACTTTGGATGCTGACTGGATCTTGAGTGTGGCGCTTGGGGAAGAGGGGATGATGGGGATGAGGGGGGAATTCGAGAGTAGAGGTAGTATCAAGCGCTGGAGTGCGGCTGTGCAATTGTTGCGCAATGCCGTGTCTCCCGTTTTCTCATCTGGTGAGGAGTAGAGTCGTACTACATCGACCGAGGGGGACGATAGCCGAGGGATGCTGTGCTTGAGGGGTTATGCGAATCATGGAGCAGAGATGGGACAGCGATTATCATGCCTGTCGCATCCTCGTCGCTTTCTACAATTTGACGATGAAGAAGGTTCGCGAAGTAGACTGAGGTCGGACCGCCTCGTTAGGTTCACCGTTCAAGACGTACTACAGTGTATCAACGTTACAGATGGCGGTTGTGCTGCGAGGCTTAGACTGCCCGCTCACAATCTCACCGAGACATGCGCGGCTACGGCATCATGCGGCCGGTAGCAGCAGGCTCCGATGGCCAGTTTCCAACCTGAGGACCAAACCCTCATTATCATTGTCAGCAGGCCCGACCTCGGGGCCGTCGAGGCTGAGGGTCGGTCAGTCATTCTCGTACCTTTGTGTGTGTAAGGTGAGGAGGTAAGGGGCTTCGTGTAAGAGAGTGAGACTGGTCATCAAGCAAGGCGGCTGCCTCTTCCTGGAGCCCAATATCGAGGCCCACCGGTTCCCGGATGATGCTGAGAGCGCTCAGCGAGATTGAGGATATGAGATTTGGCTGTAAGCGCCGTCCGGAATCGGGAGTGGAGTGTGGTGGTCGTCATTGCTAGCCGTAGCCGCCCGGGCGGTTAATGGGGAAGCGGAGGCTTTCTGAGCGAGCGGCTGTTTCGGGAAGAGTAACGTGGGGTTCGGCTGTTTCTTTTCTTGTACGGTGCCAATTTCCGCGCGCACCTTGACGCCGGATGGTAACACTGGGAGAGGGCCTCTCAGGCGAGAGAGGGCTTCTGTTGTCTTAGTGGGAGAGACAGCATGATGCGACAGCCGCCGGTAATCTCAGTTGCCGCTCGGCTCGTCTGATTGCGAGAGGGTACCTCAGGGACCCGAAGCCTCAAGGTGCTCAGGTGAGCGAGGCTTAGGTGGTGGAAATGAGGCGGTTGATGAAGTGTATCCGTATACGAGAAAAGCTTGACTGAATAGGACTGTCGAAGCGGTGCAGACTGCGAGATGTGCTGGCATGGCTTTTGCGAGGAGTGTGGGCGACGAGTTGGGAATGCCCTCGCGGACGAGTCGCGATGAAGTCAATCAAGACGCGAAACCAGAGCGAGACCGAAAAGACGCATGGCATGGCATCGCATCGCATGTCACGACGACGCATGACATCGCGTCGAATGATCGTCGTACACCACACGACCGCGTCTACCTAGTGTAGGTACGCATAGAAGGGTGAAAGAAAGTGGTGTTGATGTTTGTGTTGCGTTCGTCCCACTCCCGCCCGTTCTGCTGTGGGGGACGCTAGGAAGCAAAGCTAACAGAGTGGAGAAAAGATGAGCTAATGCACGGCCGAACCTGCCATGTGTCTAAAAATGAGTCATAGACGCTTTGCAGGGGGTGAGGAAGGTACGAAGGTGGAAACCCAGGGATTCAAGGAAAGAGCAGTTGATGCAAGACAGCTGTCGTGGACGGTGAGTGGTCAACAGCATCTTCTCAGTCTTGCTGTACGTACCGTTTCTGATAACCGAATATACACTGTTTTGTGGTCAGCCGTAACGTGGCTTGGACAGTGCGCAAGTAAGCGAGCGACTCTTCCCGCAGGCTCCGCCTCCAAGGGGATCCACATTGAAAGATACGTACCCTTCAACGTTCTTGGAATGGAAGGCAGTGACGACCTCACCATCTCACCTTACCAACCCGGCCAAACTCAACGAACAGCTTCAAGTTCTTCTTCTGCATCTATGCGGCGCCAATGTACTTCCAAGTGGACTAACCTTCACACACTTTTGCCCCGTGTTTCAGATTTCTAGCTCTCTCAAGTTCTCAACGCCGTAGTGGGTCGACGACCTCACTTCTGCATTCCCAGTATGCAGCCCAAGATGCAGCATTTCATCGACGAGTCCACCCTTTTTTCCCTTCCTTCTGCAGTAGCTCCAAGCTACCCTGTATCCTGTCTTCTTTTGTGTAGTGCCGGGGTCAGACGATAGACGACAGTCTGTTTCTCTTCCTCCACCTCAACATGGGATACACACTACCTTACCGTAACTACGTAGTTGAGAATACGTATCCATCCATCTTTTTCATCAGTCGTGTGGTCTCGGCCCACGATCCGTCCAAGGGACCCTGGCATCTACAGACTACAAACCCTCAAGCCGGATGCGCGCAGCTCAACCCACAGTTGCGTTGTACCGCTGCTGCTCTATCCTCCCCCCCGTCAGTTGATGGGGCTAGAGACCCAGACTTGGGCCCGACGACCTACGGTCAGTCCAAGGCTGGGGCCGGGGCGAAGGCCACACGCCCTCGCTCCAGTCGGCCGTCAGTCGCGCGCCGCATCACCACCACCACATCCATTGGGCTACGAGCCTCAAACCCGAGGATAAAGATGTCCTCCCCTCCCGCGCCTACTGTCCCTTTCTGTTGGCCCCTTCTCTCTCCATCCTCATCTCGTCTCCTCATCTCCTCGTCTCCTTTGCGCTCTCGTCCTCTCATCCTCGTCTCAGTCTAAACTTGTTATCAAATCGACCATTGTTTGTTTACTATAACTCGCATTATTTGGATACCAAAACACAAAAACTATACACCTAGATCTCTCGGAACGCCCTGGTCTCGTTGAACGCGGCCACCTCGTCCCTGCTTCACAGCAACCCCCGTCTGCTTTTCCCATCGCAACGCAATCCTCAAACGCCAAAAAGACTCCTGGAGCTGGCCTCCTCTCTCTCACGAAACACCTCTCATAATCCCATAATCCAACCAACTCACACAGTCACAATGTCCACGTATGAGATGCCCCCTGCTTCTCGCCTCACTGACACCCCCACTAACACATCATCTCCCAGTCTGGCAGCGGATATGTCCTTCGACTTCATCTTCCCATCGTGCGAGCCTTCCACGCCGCCGAGCTTCTCCTTCGACTCTTCTCTCCTCGACCTCCCCTACCACCACAACCCGGGCCATAACCGCTCCCGCTCAAATGGTTCCGTCTACTCCTTCATCTCTACCGCAGACTCCACACCGGACTCGGTGAGCACACGTATGACTACCCCGTCTCGTGCCTCACCCCCGATCCGCCAACACGGCCCTCTCTTGCTTCCCAAGATCCGCTCCCAGGACCAAGCCATCGAGTCGCCTCCCAAGCGCATGAAGGCATCGCCGAAGCCCCGCGCCCCGGTTCCCAGACGGGCAACCCCTGTGGGCCACACCACCAACGCCGTCTTCCGCCCGGCTCACACTCGCAGCTTCACCAACCCGGAGACCCTCACATGGAACATGCCCTCCACCTACTGCAGCCAGCCCGAGGAGCAGACTCCTTCGTCCCTCCTTTGCTCTCCCATCATCTTCGCCGATGACATGCAATCTCGCCGCGCATCAACCTGCAGTCTTGAGGGTGTCGCCCTCGAGAAGTTCGGCTTCCCGACCTACCGTCAGATGCCCTCATACGTTCCCTCTCCTGCTCCTCAGCAGCCATCAGAGGCATACATGTTCCCCTCCTACACTCCTCGTGCGCCATCTCCCCTCAGCCTGTCCGCCGCTGCCACTCCAGGCCCGACTCCCAGCACCACTCTCATGACCTACCTCACCGGATCTAACCCTGCTCCTTCGCTGGTGCGCACCATCTCGTTCCCTCTCCGGGATCCCAACACCAAGCACTTCTGGTGGGACGTTCGCCAAATCCGCCCCTGGACAACCTTCAACGCCTCCTCCGTCCTCTCTCTCCCTGGTGCCGCCGCCCTTCTCAACTGCCCCGTCCCGGCACCTCTCCTCCCCAACCCGGCCCCGACTGCCCGCCACCCAGAGACCGAAGCCGCTCTTCACAGCATCTACGCCTCCCACTACCTCCCCAAGCTCAATGCTGCGCTCGCCATCTCTTCCCACAGACCCATGCAGCTCTCTGCTCCCGCTCCCTCCGCCACCGCCAAACAGCCCGAGCTGCTCTTCACCGCCTCTCCCGCCGGCGAGCCCGCCTCCGCTGCCACCATCTTTGGCGGCAAGCCTACCGCCCGCGTCGTCGGCCTCGTCCGCTCCTTTGACCGCTTCAACACCGGCATGCGTGTCGAGGGCAACATCAAGCGCGTAGAGTACCTCCGTGGCCTCGCCGCCCTGCACCACGCCATGCGCGAGCACTCATGCCGCTACGGCTTCATCCTCACGGAGATTGAGCTCGTCATCGTTCGCAACGGTAGCGAATCCGTCCCCCACTTTGGTCACCTTGAAGTTACCTCCGTTCAGCTTGCCGCCGTCGCTGACGATGCCGACTGCGAAGTCGGCGAGATCCCGCTGACTGCCTGCCTCGCGCTCTGGGGTCTCTGCATGATGGCTGGCGACGATGCGCCTCAGCAGCAGGGCCGCAGTGCCGTGGCGCACTGGAAGACGGAGATTGGCGCGCCTGCTGAGGGCACCCGACGCAAGGCGCTGCCTAGGGATGATTGGATGCCCAAGCCGCAGTTGGCCGAGAAGCGTGAGGCCAAGAGGGCTAGAGGCTGGGTCATGCCCGAGGACCCCGTCGGCAGGAAGGAATTGGGCAAGCGCGGTGTGCGGTACGGTGCTTGCTAAGTTATGTTTTCTGCTTTCTGCGCTTTTTGGAATTATTTGTTCGTCTGCTTTTATCTTGGCGTTTTGAAAAGAGTCGCTTGGGCTGGTTCCAGACACTCTTTTCGGTGCGTGGACATGGGTACATAAAAAATAATTGGGATGGGATATGACTGGGAATGGATCATGACTGGATGATGGGTAAACCATGGGACATGTATTTACAAGGATTTTGGTAGCTGAGACGAGGGACTTTCACGAGTTGCATGACGAGGCATTCTTTCTTAGTACAGATGCAAGTTGTTTAGATGACTTGCAATTACAACCATTTTCAAATTTCAACCTGTTTATTCAGACCTCTGCACTCGAACATTGCTCAGTGATCATGATAATGTGAAGTCCATCGGTGCCCGGGGGAAAAGTATCAACAGCTCCAAATAGACTCTTCGAGATCCGCGGGAGTCAAAAGCCGTCCGCGCGGTATTTGAAGTTTCAGACGTTCTTTCTGTGCCGTAAACCTCAGCCAGTAAGCGCGCTTGACGAGGCCAGACTCTGGCGGAACAAGGATGAGGCTGGGATCGTGAACAAAGAAAAGGGGCCTCCCGTCCGCCCGGGCCAGCCCGAGATCGTTGGTTCGCTGATGCGAGTTTCAGGGAGGCACTGCTTTATTTATCTTTGTCTACTCTATAATTACATTACTGTCCGCAGGAGTCTTTTTTCGTCTTTGATTGTCCCATGTTCCCACTGTGACTAGGGGTCGGGTGAAGATGATACCTTATATCAACAACAGTACTCAACTGACAAACTTGTTATCCATTCTAAACTTTCCAAGACCACGTAACCACAACCTCATAACGAAAGGATTCGACCACAACAAATCACAGTAACTTCCAATCACGAGAAAATATGAAGACCGCCGCGATCGTGCTATGGAGCCTCATAGCTATGGCATCAGCCATCCCACTCGGTGAGCAAACCTCTCCCGTCCCCTTCTCCTAAACATCCCACCACAAAGTTGAAAATGTGACAAATGGAACTCGTGATCCATCACTAAAGTGGAACACACAAAGACTCGTTGGCAGCAGACCCCGACGCCGAAATATGCCAGGCCTTCTGCGACGGCGCGTGCCCGGAAGGATGGACGAAGAAGGCAGACGACACGGGCGCTGGCGCGGCGCGGGCGTGTGCTTCGGGGGCGGGGGCGTGGTGTTGTCAGAGGTTTTTGCATTTCCCGCCGGCGTAGTCTGATCTACGCAGCAACGTTTGGCTTGGAGGTTCTGAGAGCTGGGCTGGTGTTTCCGGTACGACTTTGTGAGGAGTTTTGGGACCGTTGGAAAAGTTCACGATGGAAGTGGCAATGACGTGGGGTTTTCTATTGATACAGATACCTAGAAAGGGTATGAGATGACCAAATACCCTCCTGCTGTGCATGTGGCAGCTATTTCAGCTGTTCTAGAGGGTCATATGACCATACTGAATTGGATGCAACCTCTGACATTCAACCCTCCAGCGACGAGCGTCCTCCTTGCGGCCCCGTCTCACTGACTTCACCCTTCATCAACCAGAACACCTCCGCTTATCGCCTGTCCCGATTGAAAATCGTCCTGACCCCCGTGACAGCAACCCATCCGATGACAACAACAGTAACAGCCAACCGAATCTCCCTGACGATGTCCACGGCAGCGGGCCCGAAGTGAATGGCGTGGATGTGGTTTATCGCGCCCGAGTGCGCTGCTGAGAGGCCGAATTGTTCCATCTCGTCTTTCGTCAGCTCGTCACGGTATGAATTGAGCTGTGCGAGATGGCGTGAGAAGCTTACGGTTTTGATGGTGAGGTTGAATGGTGGGTGGAAAGAAAGGGATATGGTTGGAGTTGGCTGAATGATGGAGAACTTTTTTGTGGGGGTCGTGCATTACGTCAACGAATCATGGTTGCGGTTGGGGTTTGCCGTTGAAGAAATTCTGGAGAAGTAATGTCTCCAACATGACGACAGAAATCTTCGATTACGGTTGATGATTGGCATGGCAAATCGTGAATGGTAACTGCAGAGATACACGGAACTCGAATTCCCAATACCTTCTATCGCGTCTCGTGATGCAATCCTCGGCAGGCTGTGTATGGATGTTGCGACGGGGTACTGAAGAATGGCCGGTAGTTCTGATCCAAGACGCATACGGGTAAACAAGGATCTTCCTTCATGGAGTGCACATTCAAAGCCTAGCAATAATGACAGGGAGCGATATCAATCGATTCACGCTGGGCAACTCATAGCGTATGACCCGCTCACCTAAACACTTGTAGATGCGGGCAATGCTGCAATGATCAGTCTAGGCACTGACGTCGACAACTTCTCCACTTTCTCTACACTTGGTGAAATCTCTTCCCTCAAAATTCTTCTGGCAGTGAAGAAGGATATGGCAGCAGCGTCAGTTTCAAGCCGCCGCGGTGCAAGGATGAGTCCGCTTGAAGGGACAAGGTAAAAACGAAAAAATAATAACCCGAAGAGTGGCTTTGCCAATCGCGGTGAGGATTTGAGCCTCACGCGGGGGTCGAACCCGCAACCTTGAGATTAAGAGTCTCACGCTCTACCGATTGAGCTAGCAAGGCGGGTCATTTGAATTGTTGAAAATAACAACCTGGTTTGAGTTTCAGGTAGCCTACTCTAATGCCGCCATGAGTGCCTCCGGAGGCCCAGCGATCTCTTTGTCTCCAGTCCTGTTTCCGAAGCCTGGTTCCGTATTTCTTTTCTCAGTTCGCGCGAAAATCGTGACGTTAAAAAGGAAGAGCTGGTCTGGGTTTATCTTCCCTCAAGTCTTTTGTGACGTACATCTAGGTAAAGCCCGAAATTAACTCTCTAGAACTGATGAATTTGATCCTTCCGATACCCCAACTGCTGCAACACCCCCGGCGCACTCCTCTTCCCCACAAGAGCCGCCTCCATCGCCGGCGGACCGCACACAAACACCTTTGTATCCTCCTCCTTCTTCGGCGCGACCCCGACCTCCTCCAACAACTGCTTCGTCACATATCCCTTCCGGTACGGCGAATTCGCCACGGGGTGGCTAACCGTGTACACGGCCTTGAACCTGCCGGGGAACTCCTTCTCAAATTGCTCGAACTCCTGCTTTAAGAGCACGTCCTGGTCCGAGTTGACGCCAAAGACGAGCGTAATGGCGGTCTTGTCTTCGGGGTTGCGGAGGATGCCCTGCGCGAGCTGGTAGATTGGTGTGATGCCTGCACCGCCGGCGATGAGGGTGATGTGGCTGTAGCTGTTGGGCTTCCATTGATGGCCTTTGATGGCGAGGGCGAAGAGGAGCTTTTGGCCTGGTGTGAGGGAGTGGATGTGTGTGCTTTGCTTGCCGTCTGGGTACTTCTTTACCATCAGCTCGAGATAGCCGGCGTCATCTTTTTGTTTGGTCAGTAGCTGTTTGTACCCGGAGTGCAATGGATGGCCTTTGGGCGATTGTTCTTGTTCTTACCGAGGGGTTGCACGGGCGTGTAAGGCCTCGCGACGGGGAGCCACCTGCCCTCAGGCCATGACATGGTCAGGACAGCAGCTGTTCTCGAATATCAGCAACTTTCTTTCCTTAACGCTCAGGTGACCGCAAACACTCACACGTCAATGAAAGACCGCTGACTGCCTCCCTCTGTGGTAACTTGAACCGCAATCGCTTGGTATTGTGGTTCACATCCTCCGAGCTCTCCAACGCAAGCGACACAAACGCAGGCCCCGCCCCAAACACCTTTGGCGGCGCTCCAGACTCGGCAGACGCGCTGTTCACAAACAGCCTCGAGTACGCCGCCAGGCCAATGCCCCCAGCTGCGAAGGTAGCCGCAATGGTCGCCGGTCGCACACGGCGTAATGGTACTGATGCCATTCTTCAATTGACAAAAGATGATTTGTGTAGAGACGATATGCAGATGTGCACTGATGCAAAATGATGTAAACAAAACACTGCTAGCTAAGCTACGCTATGGAATGCTGCAGGGCGATGGTAGTTTAAAAAGGGTTGCTGAAGCTGACGTAGGAAGACTTAGGAGGATTAGTCGGGCAATATGCAGGCTCGGGACCGACGCGGGTTGGGGAAAGCACCGATGGTGGGGTCTTGCAGCCGGTATGATTTCGGTCATCCCCAAAAAGTCCGTCACCGATCGGACGATGTCAGCTTCAGCTTGCGTTTGCCCCATTTGGCCCATCAAGAACGGAACGAGGAGCGGTTCTCGTATACCTGCATGCAGGTACCAAAGATCAGGCGTTCGTCAAGGAATGTTGTTCTCTGTTCATTTGCGGCGTTGCGCCTCAATGCTGTGGCTTCAGCGGTGGTTTAAGCAGCTTTTATGCCGAGTGCACACAGGCTCTTCGTTCTGCAAGGTACCTGGCTCAATGATCGAATGCTTTCGACGTTGGTGTCTCCAGCTACAGTGCGGTAAGTCCTATCTCGCAAAGACTGGACGAGATCAGCGGGCTTTGAAACGGTATCTCAATTGGATTCAGTCCGCATTGCCTCATGTCTCCTTGGATGGCCGATGGTTCAGCCCCTTTGTTGGTACGGCGCTCCGTACCTAGGTAGCTGAAGCTTCGGCGGGGCCGGACAACGGTGGCGGGGCACTGCGCAGGTGTCGTTGTTCGGCAATCAACGTTCCTTCTGGCAACAAAATCTGGCGTTGGCCAGAGCTTGCAAGCTAGCCATCATGCTTTTTATTGGTGCTACCTGAGAAGTGTTTGGTAAAGATTTGTGGGTAGAGAGAACAAGGTCGACAATGCACGCTGTTCTTGACCTCCCGCCTACAGGAACCCTCTTTTGTAGCGTCAAATTGCCTCGTAGTACTTACTGAAAATCACTGGACACTCTTGCGACACACCTGAAGTGCCAAAGTCGAAGCTCCTTTGCATTCATTCGTTTTAGAGAACGAAATGAGGAGAACGAAGCACTCAGCTCCTTGTCGATGCGCGTGGCTTCAAGGCATGGCTGTAGTACAGCAAGATAAAATGCCATCAGTAGCGATAGCTGGATATTGTTGAGCTGAACAGTTTTTGAACAAGATCGTTGGACAGAACATCTAAAAATCGTGATACGAAGCCCACAGCCTCATCTTCTGGGTATAAAACTACAGCTCTTAGGACTATTCTGACTTCCCATTTCGTGTCAACACCCTCATCCATCAAACAAAGTCAAGTCTACGAAAGAACTAAGCTTCAACACATAATACTAGTAAGCTTTAGGATTCATCACACAGCTAGGAAATGGTGGAAAGTAGCGATGCTTACTATGTCACTTAGTCTCTTCGCTTTTGGCTCCTCAAGCTCGTCGATATCTCAGCATGTGCCCCTACAACTTAGTCTACTGGCCGATATGCTGCGGGAGAACATTGAAGTGCCGGCGGGACCATTGCCATTTCGCCCGCAACGACCCCCAAAATGTATGCCTCAATCCAGAGCTTGACCCTGAGCTGGTCACCCGAGATTTCCCATGCAATGAATGTATATTCTACGCAAGCCTCCAACAGATGGCACAATGGGTGCCCGACCCAGTCAAGAGAGAAAAGTTGGTCAGAGATGCCCCTTCGGCATTAGAAAAAGAACGACGAGATGCGTACTACGAGGCAATTCGAATACAGAAAAGGGCGGCGCGTACTGTTGTTTGTAAGCAGAAGAGAGAGGAGAGAAGAGAAAACGAGGCAGATCGGGCCGCAGCAGCGGCCGCGCCCAGAACGCCGACGCAGGCGGATTTCATGAACGTTGATGGAGCTAGCTCTTCCTCGCAAGGCGGAAATGCGTTTGGCAAGTAGCAGAAACAACCCACGTAGGCATTCTGCCACAGCGCCCCTTCTGGTGGCTGCTCCAACTTCACAGAAGGCCTCTCGCCTGACTCCACTCTAGCCTTTAGACACTGAAAGAAATCAGACCTCGTCGTCACCAACTTTCTGCGGCTTACGCGTGCTGTGACTACTCCTTTTGCTCTTGAACCAGAATGGGAATCATCGTCATTAGAGGAGCCTGGCTAGCAGTGGACTTACTCAATGTATGTCCAATCTTGATCAAGTCCACAGCCTAATTTCGTGAGGCATCATCCAGTCCTAGACGCGACGTGCTTTTCGAATGCAGAGTCTGAGGTTCTGTTCTGGTCAAATGAAGTGGGAGATTCAATGTCTCATGGATTTCAAGATATGCGGCTACTACATGAGCCCGGTCACACTATCATCTTTACCCAAGGTACTCTTAATTTAAACATGGACTTCAATGTCATTGATGTGTCACTCGACAGATCTGCAAGAACGCTGATAATTGTGTGGCTACCGTTCCAAATACTTCTGCGAATGAATTTCGAATCAACTCTCCAACAAGGCAATAACGTTAGTACTTTGGCAGGTTAGATACTGGTTATGCCGGGCCCTGAACAGCGGAGCCGAGGCACGGCCGGGTGGACCTACCGATGCACGGAGCTGGCGCCGGTGCCCGATATTTTGCCGCACTGACCAATGACATGATGGGGCAGGTAGCTGACTAAGAAGACTGGGCCCGAACTAAGATCAAGCAATGATGTTTTCAATCAACATTCTCCTGTGATGATCCTACCAGTGTCTCGATATTTCGACGGGGTTTTGCAGACTGTACATCAACATGTCGGTTCAGGAATATGCAGTAAGGCTATGTTTTCTGGCTTGCGAGAGGAGAGCTCTACTGACCGTATCTAAAGGTCAATGAATACACCGCCAATGCGCAACCTCACTTCAACTTGCTGAGGATATTGGGCGGATGGGGCAACGTCAAGTTTGTTCTGCCAGTCCTCCTCATACTTAAGCTTAGCTGATTTTCAACAGTGGCCCCGGTCTTCTGTATGCACCAAACATCTCATGACATGCGCTCATAACTGACATCATCCCAGCATGCTCCGGAGCATGCTAGCAGGAACATCGACAGCCGCTGTCCTCGGACTCTCAGCCGCTATCGTGGGAAGCAGCATCTGGGGCACCGCCGCCCTGCCCTTCATTGTCGGTTCTTCATTAGGATTCGTACTCGGAAGCACGAGATGGTACATTGTTGCCGTGAAAGAATCCCTGCTGCAGCTGGACAACTACCCCGCCATCTTGCGCCTCCACCTGATCGCCAACTTCCCCTGGAAACCGGAGCTCGGACGGCATAACCTTGATTGGTACAATGCCAGACGATTCAGCTCGACGTGGCAGATGAAGAGCATGCTTGTGGCTAGTTGGCTGACTGCTCAGCCGGCGCTGGACGAGATTCGGAGTCGGACTGAGGCTGCGTTGGTGGATAATTATCTCAGGCAAGGGGGATTCGAAGGAGAGGATCAGGCTGCCACGCCGCAGGAAAGTCGATGAACTGTTCCAGATTCTTGTTGGATATGCGGTGGCTGAACCAAGATAGACAGTTCGATCTCTCTGCTAGAGTCTGAGAGCCTTGTAGGAGCCCTCAATAGACCAGGGATCACTCGGAGAGAGATAGAAATCCACACGCAATCTAACTTTCACAGAATTTGTAGAATTAGAGAAGATTTCGGGAAGAATGACACTGTGATTGGGAGATGAGTTCCAAATTATATGTAATCTCTGCTTGCGGGGTACCCTGATCCGCGCCATCATCCGTGGCCCGAGGGATTGAACATAATGTCTTGCTTAGCCTACAGTCCATAGCATGGAAGCTCCCTTCTCTCCACTCACTTCTTGCTATCCGAGTCTTGAATCAAAATTCGCTTGTACCTGCGAACCGGGTGTTGACCTTTCTTGTTATTCACCTGGAGAATAACATGCCATAATGCTCCCTCGAGCCGCGAGATGCTTGGCACATTGTTCGTGATCTGGACCCTCGGGCCAGTCGTGACATTCCGGAACCCCGCATCGTTGAACTTGAGATAACCGGTCGTACCAGATGGCGGTGATAGAGGGTGAATTTCGATGAGCCCCTCGAGATATCCACTAGCCCAGGCAACGGAGGCTTCCGTGTAGGCATACCACTCGAACTCGAGGTGGGTCGGGTCTTCGGGGTGATCAGGGTCGTAGGTCGCGCTGGCATCCAGAATGATTGTGTCTTTGGACGGCAGAGCAACCTCCATAGCATCAAGACCGACGGAGCCGTTCACGTTGATATTGGGCGGGTGAGTTGCGTCTTCAAATCGATCCGTGACTGTCCACTGCATTCGCGCAGCAAAGTCGTCTTGGTAAGCGTCTCGCCACCGCCAAACAGTGGCGCCTGAACTTTGATGGTTCATGCCAGACACAGAGACTGCTGTATCCATGGATGTACCATATTCATTGATGTCCGTGGCCTCGGTTACACGACTGTACCGACCACCCCAGCCACCCCAGTCTGGGCGCCCCGCACTATTGAGGCCGTTTTGAATCAGCCACATGAAGCTCGGCGAGTCGCCCTCCATGCCGTAGATAATCTTGGGATACACCTGTCCCAGAGGGCCGATGCGGATGTTGGGAGTCAACCAATCGTCTTGTGTTTTCGTCACATTAGAAGCACCGTTATCTGCGCCGTTTATGCCGCTCCATGTAGAAGCTTGGAATTCGCGAAAGCCGTGCACGTTGACGATGTACGTGATATCTGGCCAGTTGGCCCGAATCCATGGGCCGCAATCGTCCTGGTCCGAGATCGAGTAGACCCGAAGCCTAGACCGAAGCTCGGCTGCCTCACTGGAAGTTCGTTCTGCGCTGATGAACTGTAAGGCCTGCGCTAGGGTGTTGGCTCCGCCCCAAATGGAGACAAACAACGGATCAACGTCCGCTTCAAGCGCTTCGACAAGGAGTCTGGCGCCATCGCTTAACGGTTCATCCAGAGCCTTCCGGCCGTAAACCTGGAGACGACAAGTTAATGAAGAGCGTTTACAATCGCCAGGCGGGGGATAAGTCACATACCACTGGGCCTGATCTCACAAGTTTCAAAAGGTCCTCGGCGGGATTGAAGCTTGCGTTGGGGTGCACATGCTGATTTAGATTGGACACCACTTCGCCATATGCTTTAATAATAAGTCCGATAGCCTCTGGGTGCGTTTCGTTCGGCAAGCTAACGGAAGTTGTGGCAACCAGACCCTTGGTATCGAACTCGTTTGAGTAAGTCAAATAGCGAACCATGGACATCTGGTCATCAGGCTCATTAAGAATATCCGTCAGAATGAACGTCCGAGGCTTGTGGGGAAACTGAGGCAACTTTGTCAAGTCATTGGCCGTAGTTGCTTGAGCTTCGATATTTCCAAAGAGGACCAAAGTGAATATTAACAAGTAGAAGACTTGAAGTCGACCCATTTTTGCTATCGGTAACAATGTTTGGTTGTTAGCTCGAGGACCCAATACTATACTTGCGATCTGAATTTATACATTCTTATATGTCTCCTAGCGAGTGCTATCATAAGCGCTTAAGATGGCTCAATGTGGAGGAATGATCATAAACAGGTATGATAAGCACCTACTATGCCGAGTTTACGGGGTGATTGAAGTCGCGACATTTTACCTTCAACCATTAGTGTAATGTGTTGTGGCCTATTGTGGGCATGGGTCATACCCCGCATCCCCAGAATCGGATCTGAGGTTCAATGGCTAGGTGCAATGCCTATACGCGGAAGACGCGGACGTCTTGTGGAAGGGGAAATTCTGACATGGGTTACATTCAACCCGGGAGACATGTCGAGATCAACACCACAGAAGTTGATGAGCGTTTAAGGACAGCGAATTCGTATTCAGTCTGGCCAATTGACGAATCGCTTGATTTTCGCATCCTCGGTATGATCCACATGACCAAATCGGGTAGAACTAGCCCCTCTGATTGCCACCACTACGAGAATCGTTCAATAACCATTCTGGAACCAGACTGTTGAGTTCTCATACCTACCTCTTCCTCATTTCCCTATTCAGAGCCGATGCGAAGTAGAGTAGTCCAAGCTAAATTTGGTCAGAAACCTCTGCAACTTTCGCCATGACTTGAACGCCCATCATAAGCGGAGGTCATACCCCGCCCAAGAAGTGTCTCCTAGGCTTTTAACGCAACCGATTCCCGAGGTGTCAATACATCTTCGACGCAGGCTTTTCCCAAACAACCCTCACCTCCTGCAACTCGATCCACCTTCTACTCCCGCCAGAAAGTCTCATCTCAGAATCCCAATTGATCCTGGACAGAATACTCCTCATTTCCGTGTATGCGAGGCTAGTCAGGTTTGCTAGCCCAGATAAGTCAACATACCCACTTCCTGGCACCCCCCTGTTTCTGGCACCCACAAAAACGCGAAAATCCACCACAACCCAATGCCCACCCCCAACCTCCTTTTATCACAACATTTTCAATTCGCGTCCAAATGGGCTCATCTTTTGCACATGTCTTCTTCTATATATAATGCCTCAATATACCGAAGATCAGCTTCGTCAGGCTCTCGAGGA